>NC_055973.1:13236769-13436769 GCF_018492685.1 Alosa sapidissima | reverse complement strand
ACAGTTTTGAAAACGAACGTTAAGGGTTGTTTTAGGACATGTTTGAGTAGCCTACTACAGTATGCCCATTGCCAGCCACCCTGAAGTCAAAGGCGATTCAAAATGAGTCAGAAAAGTCGAGACAGGACCAATCGTCAAAATTTCGGTGTCCACCACTCTAGTTTATCCACAAACCAGAAAAGGGCCTTAAAGTGCTAAAAACCGGAATTTTCCTTTAACATGCATATCCTGTGTGCATCTCTAGGAGACCTGTTTGCAGGAGACAATGAAGGAGAGGAGAGATCTCTCCCCAATTAGGATTAAAGTGGTGGGTATGTGTGAATGTTGTTTTGTTGTGTGTGTGTGTGTGTGTGTGTGTGCGTGTGCACGCCTATGCATATGTGTGTGTGTGTGTGTGTGTGTGTGTGTGTGTGTGTGTGTGAGAGAGATAGAGAGAGAGTGTGTGTGTGTGTGTTTTTGTGTGTGTGTGTGTGTGTGTGTGTGTGTGTGTGTGTGTGTGTGTGTGTGTGAGAGAGAGTGTGTGTGTGTGTGTGCGCACCTTTGGCATAAGCAGTCCGTCTAATGATTCATGCCGCTGTAGTGTAGCCTGAAATGAGTGCGAGTTAAACGAGTGATTTTCCTAATGAAGTTGGTGAGCTGCAACTTTGAGATCTTTGGCAGGGCGCGTGCAGTCTGTTTTTAGCGTGGTGGCAGACTGTCTTCCATCAGTGTGTCTTGCGCCGGCATCTTCACCCCGGGGCTGTGAGAAAGAGACAGAGCTGGGAATTTATGATTCTGAAATACAGTCTTCTCTTAGCCTAGAAATCTAGACGCGCCCCTAGCGGCAGCAAATTACATTTGCTGCCAGGGCTAGTCTAGCAACTCTCCGTTGGCTTGTGAGCTCCAGAAATTGAAACTTAATCAGGCCAATGAAATCGTGTATAGAGTCGTTAGGTGGGCTTAACATAATGATTGATGGCAGAGTTGCAACAGTTTGGCTTGAATTCCCTGCTACTTGAAAACAAATAAGATGGATGTTGCTGTTGGGGAACAGTGTGACACGAGTTAAGCTTTTATTAAGTTGGCAAACGTTTGAAATAGCCAACTAGCTCTGCTGGTGGGAAACGCATGAGACTCATAGCGCTGCCGCTGTCCTATTGCGTGCAGAGGGAATTTGAAAGACAACTGATTATCCCGCCCCTCGGACTGAGCACTGCGAACGGTGAGTGCCCAGACCCTACATTTTAATGTGGGTCTGGCTCGTCAGGCTAGTCTTCTCTCTTCTCTGGCGCTAAACTCTGGTATGCCCGAGCGTTGGATAACACCCTGTTTGTCACATCCATTTCCATATGAGCCATTAATCACGACAGAGCTGAAAAAATGTTTTAAGATTTAAAGACAATTTACAAATGCCTCCCAGTAAGAGCTATGCAATAACAGTTTTTTAAGCTTGGCTGGTCAGGCAAGGTAGGTTGAAGGATATTGCGAGGGATTGAGAGAGGATGGGAGCCTAGGATGAGAGAGGCTGGGGACTGGAGAGGATATCTTATCGGCACCTGGAGAATATGAGAAAATGACCAGAGGGGATTATGAGCATAGTGGTAGGAGGACATTTGTTGCACATCCTGACCGTCACAAGCTGTTTTAGAATACCATTTAGCAAAAAGGTATCTAAATTAGTACAATTAAGGGCTATGGGCTAAAAGCATTCAATGTTTTACTTAGAACCATCAGGAAAATGGTTTGCTAGCTGTAAAACTTTGGAATGTTTAGTACTAAGGGTCCCGTTTTGTTTCAGCAGAGGGTTGTGGATGTTTTGTGAAGAACTTGTCATGTTTGTTATCTAGGAGACCTCAGACCAGCCTCCTCAGGCCAAGGCCCGCCTCCTCCCGAGCTGCCTGCGGCCTAACAAGCCACGCACGGCCCCTGTGGAGAACTCACTACTGCCCCCGGTGGACCTCCAGAATTACTGCAGCATCAGCCAGGCCTCCTTCGCACGCACCGAGCAGGATGGGTCGCCCCACGATGGAGAGGACGGGGACGGGGAGGAAGAGGAGAAGGAGGAGGAGGAGGGGTCGACAGGCGAGAGGACGCGGGGCGGCCTCACCCTGAGACGCAGCTGTGAAGTGAAGGACATGTCCAACGGGCGGACGCACACCACGCTCCGTCCGGCGCCAGGTCCCGTGCTCCGCCCGAGCCAGCTGCGGAACAGAAACATGCAGACACGGGAGAAGAAGGCCACACAGATGCTGGCTATCGTGCTGGGTAAGGATCTGACCATAGACCGAGCACTACTCTCCTAATTTTACACTGTGCCTCAAGGCCAGCAGGGTGCACAAAAATGTTTACAACTAGTATACCCTAAAGATACTTTCTTTTGAAAGTATGCAAAAAGTTCATTAATAATAGAAAATAATTTATGAGGTTAGATGAACTCGGTGCTTACAAAAGTTCCCTGTCTGATCTTGTATATTTAAATGAAGACAAGCAATGCATCTTAGTGGCCTTGACTTACATATATTCATGTTCGCATTCATATTTGATGTTTCACCTTCCTATTCAAAGTCATCTCTGTCACTTATCAACTCTTGACTGTAATTGTGTCCAATAAATTATAAAGCTCAGGTCATTAAAATCTCTTGCATCTCTTGCAAGAACATAATGCCCTCCAAAACCTCATATCATGTGAAATGCCAGGGGTATGTCAATGACAGATAGTTCACAGTATTTTGCCAGAATGGTGGAATCCAACCACATCTGTCTCATGATTTCCACATGAGCAAACTATATTCAGTAATAGACGGGAGAAATAAAGAAATCATCAGTGAGAGTGATGATGTGTGAGAGACCTAAACGCAAGGCTGACAAGATAAGACATAAACGCAAGGCTGACAAATGCAGGAACAGTCCTAAGACGTTCCCAAGAACAGAGACAGGACAGGCAGGCAGGTAGTCTGGAATTATATTTATTTATTTATTATATAACAGAATACATTTATTTAATCTTTGCAGAATCTAGGGACAGAACAGGCCAGGGGAGAGTAGCAAAAATATCTTGTGTATAAGGTTTCAACATTTTCTAAATCAGGTGTTCAAGAGATTATATACATTGTTTTGATATTTTTCTCACATGTAATGAAATTTAAGAATCTCAAGGTCGACACTTGTGCTTGATCAGCAGTCAGACTCTGAGGTGTCTAAAGTATATAAGCACTACAAAGTGAAAGCCCGAGGACTCCAAACCAAAACTTTTAAAAAGGGGAAATAATCAAAGAAACCAATTTTACGCAACTTAGTCTCCCTCGTCCAGTTTGAGCATCCGCCTGCCTTCAACACTGACCGATGCGTGCAGACGTTGATGTGCGACATTGATGGTAATTCAAGATGTCTGGCTAATTGTACAGAAAATGAGTACGCACATACAGCAGATGCTTCTCAGCTGCGCTTGGGGGGGGGAGGGGGGGGGATGGGGGGTTGTAGGGTTGAGGGAAGGGGGCTCAGCTGCCCTCAGCAGCCCCAAGCTAATTGGTCTGACACAGTCATGTGACCTGGCTCACTTTTTCCTTGTGGCATGGATTTGAAGTTTTCTGTGCCTGACATGTCTTGGGAAATGTATGCATTGGATGTGTGTGTGTGTGTGTGTAGGGGTTGGGTCAGGGGTTGGTGGTGGTGGTGTTGAGGAGGTCTGACTCTCTCTGTCTCTGAGTGGGGACACTGATATACAGGCTTTGATGTGCCCATTAGCCAAGCTGAGAAGCCACTCACTCACCTGTGCATGCAGCTTAAGCACAGAGCTTAATGAGGGGAGAGGAGCGCGTTTGATGTTTTAATTAAAAAGTTCAGGCACACTCTTATTTTCAGATTCTCTTTGCCTATGTATGTGTTTGCATATATGTTTGGGTATAGGTCTGTTCATCTGTATACATATGTCTCTAGCTGTATGATTTGACTGAATGCATTTGTGTCTTTACGTGTGTGTGTGTGTGTGTCAATGTATGCATATGTATCTGTATTTACTTTTCTGTGTGTGTGTGTGTGTGTGTGTGCTGTGCTGCAGGGGTCTTTCTCATCTGCTGGCTGCCCTTCTTTGTGACTCACATCCTGAACACCCACTGCCGGACGTGCTACATCCCCCCGGAGCTCTACAGTGCCTTCACATGGCTTGGCTACGTCAACAGCGCCCTCAACCCCGTCATCTACACCACCTTCAACATTGAGTTCCGCCGCGCCTTCATCAAGATCCTCACCTGCTGAGATCCTCCCCCTCCCCCTCACACAAACAAACACGCATACTCACAAGGATCCATGCGGAAAAGGATCATCCACGTCACACTCGTTGCAGAACCTGACGGAGGAACCAAGAACAAAGAGAGAGAGTGTGCAGGGGGAAGTGAGGAAACAAGGACACGTCCTAAGGAGGAAGTCTGCTAAGAAGGACTTGTCCTCTTCTCAGCGAGCCACAGCACTGCTGTCTGACCAACTGTAGAGACTCTCTCGCTTGCCAGCACCTGCCTCATGTCAATGGCAGCGTCCTCTCCCCACTTTTGGCACACCAACGGAGCCTGTCAGTGTTATCTTCATTGGAGTAATAGCAACCAGCTGCAGCCGGGAGCTTGAATTGGCCCGACTCGCTCCCACCTTCAAGTGCAGGTGTTTTCGCTAATGGCGCAGTGATCCGTATCTTGATGTAGTCACTTGCCGAGAGGAGCGCGAAGAATGTGAGGGACACGATGGGAACCTTTGTCCCATTTCCCCATTTCGTGTGCTTCCTGTTACCCCTGAGTGAATGACTTGAGACAGATTCTCAGTCTCCAGTTAATCAATACAAACTTGACAAGTTGCCAAGCGAAGGCATTCATCGAGCCCATCTCACATCGTGCCATTAAAGACTGAGATCTCCTCACTATACTCAGCGATCAGAAATAAATAAGATGTCATGTGAGGATTGCCGTCATGCTCGCTCAGATTGTTTGTGTCCTCAAAAAAACTCTGCAGATGCGCATCACGTCACATCGCCTATCTTTAGCTGTCCATTGCTGCCTCAAGCACGTGTTAACACTCCAGCTGTCTTTGAAGAGTTTTTTCGGTGTATGTCGGCGTGTTCGAGATTATCAGTCACAAATGCCTTGGGAGGCTTGTGTTTTTTTTTGTTTTGTTTTGTTTTGTGGGGCGTCGGAGGAATCGCATGGAATTTCTTCAAGGAATTCACAGATTTGTCGCAGGGACCATGAGCATACGGTGATTGACATTCACATGGCGCTTAAGAAGATCTGAGAGCCAACCCCCCCAACCCCCCATGCCTTTGATACCAGCTTTCCTGGCAGGCAGGGCCCTGTATGCTGTCACCGTATTGGACTCTGGAGACTAGTGGGAGGTGGGGAGGATTGTCATGGAGTAGGAATATGTATAAAAATGTGCTTCTGTGTTGTGTGAATAAAGCTAAATGCATACTTGGCATGCCTGCTATTGAGCTCTTTCACTTCCTTCCTAAGACCCTCTCTCTCTTTCTTTCTGATTATCTCCCCTCTCTCTTTATGCTCTCTTCCTCTCTTTTTCTTCCTCCTCTTCAACAATATCCCATCCACCTCTTGATCTTTCTTTCCCTCTCCCTCCTTCAGTCTGTCCATTTCCCTCTCTCCCTCATTCACTCTATCCCTTTCTCTTTTCCATCCTGCTTTCCCTTGCCTCCCTCTTAATCTCTCTCCCTCCTTCTTTCTCTCCTCCTCCTCTCTCTGTCCCTCCTCCTCCGTGCCTTCCCCTGACTCCTCTGTCAGTGGCATGTTGACAGAGAGGGGAGGCGATGAAGAGGCGAGGGAGCGAGCGGGCGGCTGAAGTGTAATTTTAGGGCGAGACGCAGCTGGACCCCAGCTGAGCTACGCGGCAGGGCCGAAGATAAATTAAAAAAGAATGCAGAAGAAAAAGAGCAGCACTAAGCACAGCCAGCACATAGAGCTTCAGCGACAGAAAAACACATAAATAAAGAAAAGAAGGACAAAAAAAGAAAAATGCATCCTTTTACGGCTGACAGAGGCTGAGCGAGGGAGAGAGGGATAGAGAGAGAGAAAGAAAACTGGAGAGATAAATATTCAGTTTACAGTCAGTTCTGCATTTGTGTTCAGCCAGTTACTACCCTCTTCCGCACACACAGCTCCTCAGGGAAGGTATAGCTGTCAAGCAAGCCCGGTCTCAACCCCTGGAGTTTTGCGGTGTTGGCTGGTTTTGTAGACACTGCTACTCTATTCACATGCTTTTGCCCCGATGTATTAATGCAGACGCATCTCGGCCATGGAAATGTATGACCTCTGCAAGGCTTGATTGGTTCTGGGGTTGTGCAATGGCAAAGATTCCCCCCGGGAGCGGAAAACTTTCACTTGCGATCGCGCAGGAGAGAGAATAGTGGGGGGGGGGGGGGGGGGGGGGGGGGGTGCAAGGGTGGAGGAGGAGGGAGATGAGAAAGAGGAAGAGGAAAAGATAATTGCGATTCAGCGCTTGTTATGTGGGAAGCAGTGTTCATGATGTGCCTGCGCTTGCCGTTGATGGGTAGAGGCAGCGCTAGACAACATAATGGAGAGAGAGAGCCGGCGCCCTGCCTCTCTCTCTCTCTCTCCCTCAGTAATTATTCAATGAAGGGCCCAGGCTCGGGAGAATGCGCCTTCGCACTGCCTTAAGTCCTGAGTGTGAAGTATCCCACGTGCCTCACACACAGGAGATGGGGGATGGGGGTGGCAGGCAGCCGCTCTTCACCCGTCAGCACAGAGTGCCAAATTGAGAGCTAATGAATTCAATTAAGCCTCTTCGGACGCCTCCTCTCCCCCTCCTACCAACTTTCTTTTCTGTACCCTTCACCCACTCTCTCTCTCTCTCTCTCTGTCTCTATCTTTCACGCCCCCTCTCCCTCTCTCTCATTCATCTTCTTTCTCTCTCACTTTTTACTGTAGTGCTCACTGCTCAGGCAGTTGTGTGCGTACCGTCAGGCCCCTCCGTTATGTCATTGGTTCCCAAAGACTGGGTCGCGACCCACAGGTGGGTCGTAGGAGATTTTATTTGGGTCGCCAGCATAGCCTAGTGACAATTTATGTTGTGTAATACCTCTAGCTTATACCTTATATAGATTAGGAAAGCTAACAGCTTTCTATTAGGATCTAGTTTGTTAACTACCACAGTCACGAGTTGTGTCGCGATAGTCTGTCATTTTTAAAAAGTGGGTCCCCAGAAAAAAAGTTTGGGAAACACTGCGTTATGTTGTCTAGCGCTGCCTCCGTTATGTTGTCTAGCGCTCAGCTGAAACCTCGTCGACTCGGCCATCACAAGTCTCCCTTAAGTTGCTTTAGCGCGCTGAGAAGCCGCGCAAAGCATTCCGGTTCTGTGCGTAGAACCAGGTTTGATCTACTTCCCGAGAAGACAGTGAGGGTGCAGTGGTGATGAGATGCTCTTTGACCTGTCAAGTCTTTTTCTCTCTCCTTGCTACTTGAGTTGTTTTTTTTTTTCACTTGCCGGCTCAGGTTGATTCCTGAGTGCTTATGTGGAGTGCAAAGCCTGCACAATGATACACACACACACACACATGCGCATACACACAAACACACAGTGGCATGCTTTTACACTACACACAGACACACTACATGCACAACTTAAACATACCGCAGACACACACTATGGCTTTCCGACGTATGGGACACAAAAATCCCTGATGCATTTTGACATAACCCAGACACGCACATGCATATTCACAGATTATTGCTACTGCTCCATTTCTCTGAACTGACATTCATGATAGATGGTACGTGATGCACTGGTACAGGCCTACTGACATATATGAGAAACACATACACACACACAGAGAGAGAGTGAAAGAGAGAGAGATTACTGCAGCTAATGTGTAATATTCATGAGCCACAGGGGGCACTGGTACATCAATCTGTTCCATTACTGGTCTGATCAGATCTAATCACGCAGACGCACTAAATTATCTATGTCCTGTGATTCAATTATCTCTCAAACAAAGTGAAAGTTTCCTCTCTTTCTACCCTGTACCATATTGACTCAGCAGGGGATAATGTGGCTGCTAAATGACACCGCGACGGTGATTGACAGCTGTCACGAGCCAATCACAAAGCTTCCTCCCGCATGCACATGAGTCTTCTGAAGTCAATTGAAAGTCAGTCGCGTCCTCTTCATCTCAACTCTCATGACACGCTTGCATCGTCCCGCTGCGTAAAGGGGGAAGCAAAAAGGGACTGCTTTCAACAGCAGAGAATAGCTTCCTCTTGAAAGCGACGTTAGAATTCTCTTCATAGATGGCTCCGGCTGACTCCTGCACTGTATGGAGCCACCTGGCAATTCGGCAACTCGGGGGGGGGTGAAAGTCAGACCAGACTCTGTGGAGCTGTGTGTTTAACGGTACTGCCGCTGTCACTATTTGTCTCACAGCAACATCCGGCGTAATGACAGTGATGTGGTAAACAGACAGAACGGCCTCTTCTGCAAACTCTTGTAGGATCCGCCATCGCTCGCTTCAGTCAGGATATTAAAAGTGTCTCCACAAAGCCATACCGAAGTACAGTCAGAAGCTTCGCAGCGAGGCCCCTCAGCGGCTCTGTGTGTGGTAAAGTGGTGGAGATTGTGATGGCCTTTGGCTGTGATGGATGTAGCCCAGAGTCATTATATACTGGCCCGGGAAGCACAGATCGACTTGGTGCTCAGAAGAGAGAAATGGGATCTATTATTATCAGCCAGTTAGTGATATCTTTGGGGACACAGAGAAAGTGAGAATGGGAGGGAGAGAGAGAGAGAAAGTGAGAGTGGGAGAAAGAGAGAGCAAGAGAGAGGGAGAAAGTGAGAGTGGAAGAGAGAGAGAAAGTAAAACGAGAAGGAGAAAGGGCACCTCTTGAAAAGAAATGCGAAAAGAAATGACACACAGGAAAAATTGTACCTTAAGATAGACACCATCAAAATTACTACAACCAGTGTTAACTTTTTCTGTGGGGGCAAAACATCAATCTATACAGCAATCTTAAGTCAGTGGGACTGCAAAGGAGGGGGATAGAGAAGAGAGGAGAGAAGTAGATGCAGAGCGATGGGCTCATCTAAGACAGACTTCACAGATTGATTGTCCTTGTCCTTGGTTGTCTGCAGGGCTGAAAAAAAAATATAGCCATTTGTCGTTTTTGATTGTCTGTCCGACTCAAACAAGCTTATATTTATTTATTTATTTGGTTACTTATTTATTAGCTTCTGTAAAATGAGTCGCTTGTTTATTTTAGAGTTGTTTGTTTATTTATTTATTTTGTTTTTTAACAATGTGTTTCTTTGAGTCGACACTAACAACTGTGGGAGGAGGGTGGGCGTTTGGTGAAGAATGGTGTTATTTTGCAAAAATGTTACATTGAATTGCATCAGTCTTGGAGCCTGGTGAGGACTTCACCACCAAGTGCCGTTTGCTGCAGACCTTCTGGAAGATCATCTGCTTGGTGATGAAGGAGGAAGCAAACTATGGGGTGGGAGGATCTGGCCAGGGATATACTTGTTTTTTGACCAAGCGTTCACACATGTGTTCACAACTGGCTGCGTTGTGAACAAACCCTTGCTTCAATACAATGCAGGCACTAGGCGTGATGTTGGAGGCGTGCTTATGTGCAGTCACATACTGCGCCTATTTTATCTCCCTAAACGTTCAGATAACATTTATAGATTATATCTCGCGAGTTCCAGTATGAGCGGTGCCGAGTGAGGTCGCACTTTCTTGAGCTCCTCGTCAGAACTGTACATTTTGTATATATTAGCTATATTAAGATGAATCAATATTAACTATGGTATACCATCTCATTCTACAATACGTCTATCTCGGTTACACCACGGTATTTCCACTTTTTTGCGTCAGATACATATACTTTTTCTTGTAACGATGGCTTCATCCCAGCAAAAACGGTCTGCTGCGCTAAGTGCTAAGGCTAGAAATGGCACCAATGCTAACAACGACCAGGAGATCAGCAGCAACGACTCATCAAACGCCACTTATAAGAAAATGGATGAGTTAATGGAGAGATAACAATTATTTTTTGGTCCAGTTTGAATTGTGCCACGAATTTCACATATGATGTGTGTGAATTTAAAAGATAATTTTTCACGTCAAGAAAGTACTGTTGTTTGATAGACTTCAAAAGTTATGTTGGTTTTGTGTGAATCCGCTCAGTGGACTACATCTCTCGTCTCGAACGATGTACGTCACCAACATAATGAAACGATAAGATTAGCTGTTATGCTAGTTAACAGTTGCATCTTGCTGCCTGCTATGTCACTTAAAAGTATCTAATGTACAGTCTATGGACGAATACAACTTACCTCATGTGTTTAATCCTCTGAGCTAATGTCACTAGCGCGACTGATGGGTTTGAAGTCGTTGGAATTACGATCTTTCACAATGTTGTAATTCAATAGTTACGAAACAAACTGCAAATGTCTTGCCGGTCGTCAGGGTGGGAGGGCCTAAGAGAAATTTATAAGCCTTAGGGGAAGGCCCAGGAGAATTGTTTTGGCCTGGGGGGAGGGCCGAGGAAAATTATTTTTCTGATCAATGATCCATTTTTGATATTTTAAAAGGTTTGTAGGCCAAAACATGATTCACGTCTCTTTGACAGAGTGGGCGAGTCCAAAAAGTCGCAACCCTACCTGAATCTCCCACAACTCCCCTCGTAAGCTTGCAGGTCACCCGCGGTTATGAGTAATAAACTAAATATTTTATTGATATTCGGGTCATTTGCGGGCGGGTCAGTTAAAATTAATTAAATATATATTTTCTACAAATAGGCCTACTTAAAATATAATTATTAAAATTAAAATCACAAGAAGGCTAGCATCAATACAGTAAAGTCAACAGTAAAGAAGCTGAAGACGCGAGTTAAAATAATAAAGACACCCCTTCAGGAAAAGCGATATATGGGAAATATTGGGGAAAGTCTTAAATAAGACTTGCGTGCGTGCTTGCGCTCTTATTCTCATTCTCTCTCCTGCGCAAACATTATGTCCTGCATGCCTACTGCGTGTAGTTCTACTGCATAAAGTTTCCCAATTAAATTAGTTTGTTTTACAGAAATGGACTACTGTCACACTGCATGAAGGCTATAACCAAAAGCACACATTTTGTAAATAAGCGGGTAGGATCGCGGGTCGGGTATAATTTTGTCCTATATATTCGCGGTCCGAGTTGCGGTCGGGTTGGGCCGCTTGTGACCAAACCCGCACAACACTGGTGTGTAGCCTACCCGTGTGTGTATGTGTGCTTATGACTTTTGCTGGCCGTTTTAACCTTGTAAACGTCATTTTTCGACCAGTTTTATTTGATTCATGTAAGGGGGAGGGCCTAGGAGAATTTTTTTGACCAGGGGGGAGGGCCAGGCCAGCCATTTTTAACCCGATCGTCTGGTCAAAAATGTTGTTTGACTGGTGAATATATTGTGGACTATCTACTGTACATCTTGATGGTAAAATCTTAATAAACTAGGTTATGCATAATTAATGATAACATTACAAAAGTTCTGGCGAGGCTCAGTCTCGCTAGGTAAGCTGTTCACTTGGAGCTACGAGTGTTATCGGGGGTGGACTGCAGTCTCTCTATTGGAGAGAGACCGGCTGGGTTTGCATTACGTTCTTTTGGGTTATGGGTTTGTCGTTCAGACTGACTCATTTAATAGTTTTATACAGTGTTATGATGTTTCTGATTGTACAGTATGTGGTGTATTTTATGTTGTTTTGTTAGTGTTTTTAAGTCAAGTTCTTTTACCCCTCCTCACTTCTCCCCTCTCCCTCCTCCCTGCAACAGTAGGCTCAACGTGTTGTGCTACTTATCATGAGGAAGTCAGACCGATTGGGCAATGCTGTGACTAACTATGTAAGCTGGAACGTTAAGGGCCTTAACCACCCTGTGAAGCGAAGTAAGGTTTTTGCCCACTTAAAAGAACTAAGCGCTGATATTGTGTATTTACAGGAGACACACCTCTGCCAGAAAGACCATACTAGACTTAACCCCATATTATGACGTCATATGGTGGCGGCCATCTTGGATTATAGAATTTTCATGAAAAGTTGCATGTTTGAATGATAAAATGCACCACTTCTTTTCCCCCAAAATGTCCCTCACCTTCTGTATGCTATATTGCACAATACTGAATGCTCAGGTAAATAGTAAGTAGTAAACAAACTGTATAAATCATTACTAATAAATGGCAGAAACAAACCAAATGCATGTAGCGGTAGGCTGGCCTTTTGCTGTAGAGATTTTCCATTTACTACATACAGTAGGCACTCTGATTCCATGTATGGGGCACATATATATTATTCAGATGACACACAAACACAAGTAGACAAGACCTGTTTAGTTCAAAAGCTCACTTGCCACGGCAAGGCACAGATCAGGAGTGAGATGACGAGACAAGACGAGACAATGTTAGTATTTGTTTTCTTTTTTTTGTTTTTGTTGATGTTTTTTTGTAGTTTTTTTCTTAGCTGACAAAGACACACACATCACAAGGACATGAACACACAAAAAAGAACACATGTCCTAATTGGTCAGGGAAATAGATCAACAGTGTAAATCATTACTAATAAATGACTGACAATTTTTTTTTTTATGTAGCAGGCCTTTTGCTGTAGAGATAATGACTATCCATATCCATATCCTATCCATACAGGGCCAGCATTCCCATCATCTTGTGATAGACTATGAATGGCTCTCCTGCCCCGTGTCACCACCTCTGCTCCTGTTGC
The DNA here is from genome assembly GCF_018492685.1 of Alosa sapidissima. Lineage (NCBI taxonomy): Eukaryota > Metazoa > Chordata > Actinopteri > Clupeiformes > Clupeidae > Alosa > Alosa sapidissima. Next base: position 13,424,028 of record NC_055973.1, on the reverse strand, counting down.
GAGCAGCATGGCCAGATCTGCCTCACGCTCACGTCGAGTGGAGAGAATTTGCGCAGCTCGGACTAGGCCTACTGTCATTCTCATTGCGACTCCCCACACTGCCTCTACGTTCCCCCCTAACTGTCCTATGAGCACTTCGACCTCGTCTAACATAACCAGTGGCATTAGACCAAGGCTCCACCACGTTACTGTCGCCGCGATTGCGGAGAGGCACACGTTCAGAAGACAGAAGCTAGCACTATGGACATTAGGCTACCTCCAGCCTCATTCGCCACACCACTAACACCCTGCTAACTTCCCGATGAACACTCTGAACCCGTGAAACATTATTCCCACCAGTGACATTGGGCAAACGATTCAACGTTTGTGCTTGGTGTAAGCTAAACTATAGAGTGAACTCTCACTTTGTCCAGCTGCATCATTGCAAGGCAGGGACGCATCTGAAGCCTCACTAAACGAATCACCGTCATTTTCTGAAGGCAGATATTCCCCTTCAGAATCAGGGTCCGCGAATAGAAGACCCAACACTTCATTTCAGGTAAACTTTTTTGATGCCATTAGATGATAATCTAATGCAAATACTCGCTGACGTTGACAATATCGCTCTGACAAAGTGGCTCACACGCACACTAGCTCCGGTATTTCACGCACTGATTCAATGCGCTGTAGCTAGAAAGTTTTGTTTAAAGCATGCCGTTTTTTTCGACTCGGGGATGACGTATGACATGTCTGCCATCTAGTGGAGTGGAGGTCAAACGAAATATGACACCCTATTTGACTAAATCGGCCGTTTTATTCAGTACCGCATCTTGTCGAGTAAACTCGACCTTGGCGCCTAGAGGGTTAAGCGGGATGGTTTCTCTCAAATTTTCCATTCTAAATTTCAGGCTAAATGTAGAGGGGCCGCTATATTGATACACAGACAGGTACAGTTTGTTCAGTCTAATATTATTGCTGATCCATGTAGGAGGTATGTCGTTGTGCAGCGCCTTTTATACAATATACCAGTAGTGTTGGCATGTGTCTATGCCCCTAATTGGAACGATGCTGATTTTTCTAAGAAATTCTTTGTGGTACTGGCCGACTTAAATTTCCACCGTTTAATCTTGTCAGGGGATTGGAACTGTGTTTTGCATAGCTCTCTTGATCGTTCGGCTGCCCCCTCTAGGTCATTGTCAAATTCTGCCAGAGTTATCATTTCTTTCATAGAGAATTATGGGATTGTGGACCCATGGCGATTTAAAAATCCTACAACTAAACAGTTTTCTTTTTTCTCCTCTGCACATCAATCTTACTCTAGAATAGATTATTTTCTGCTTGACAAAAATCTACTCTCTATCTTGAAATCCACTGTATATGAGAGTATAGTAATTTCAGACCACAGTCCAGTGGTGTTGCAGCTTTGCTTTCCTGACCATGTACCCCCGCACCGTGCTTGGCGGTTTAACCAGCGTTTTCTATCTGACGAAAATTTTAATTCACTTTGTCTCGACAAACATTGATGTTTTCCTGAAAACTAACATGCCGTCTGAGACAAGCGTGGGGACCGTATGGGAGGCTATGAAAGCTTACCTGCGAGGCCAAATTATATCATACACTGCCAGTGCCAACAGGGATGGAGCAATATCGATCAGAGAAATGCAGCCGTGCCATCTGCTGACCTCTACAAGGAGCGTATCACGCTACAGACAGAATTTGATTCTTTAGCATCTGCACACATTCAGGATCTTCATCAGAGGTCGCGTATGACCCATTATGAGCATGGCGAAAGTGCCAGTAAGCTACTCTGCCACCAATTGAGGCAGTCTGCAGCAGATAGCCTAACAGCTGAAATCACAACATCAAATGGGAACACCACTTCTGACCAGATAGCTATTAACAAACAATTTCAGAAATTTTATGAAGATTTATACTCTTCAGAAACCTCCAATGATTCTTGCACGACTAGTTTCTTTCAGTCTCTCGAACTTCCAACACTAAGCTCAGCAGAGGCAACGTCTTTAGATGGGGACATATCTGAGATTGAAATCAATCAGGCAATCATGTTGATGAAAAGTGGCAAGGCCCCTGGGCCTCACGGCTTCCCTATAGAATTTTATAATAAATTCTCAAAACAACTTTCACCAATACTATGCAAGGTTTTTGCTGAGGCCCTTCAGCGAGGCTCGTTGCCCCCCACTATGTCTCAGGCGGTAATATCGGTCCTCTTGAAAAATAGTAGGGATCCTACTATGTGTGACTCATATAGGCCTGCCAGCTTGGTATGCTGCGACAACAAAATTCTTGCTAAGGTTCTATCTTTGCGTTTGAAGTTGTACTCCATAAAATTATTTACCCTGATCAAACAGGTTTTATAAGAGGGAGACAATCTTTTGGAAATCTTCGCCGCCTTTATAACATCATCTATTTAAACTCGGGGCCCAGACCGGACGTTGTTGTTTCACTTGATGCACACAAAGCATTCGACCGTATTGAATTTAATTATCTATTCACCGCACTTAGTAAATTTGGCTTCAGCCCAGCCCTGGAGAGGGCTAAAGAGGATCTTAGGCGCTGGGAATCTCTCCCTATATCATTGGCAGGAAGAATTAACTCCATAAAGATGGTTATCATGCCAAGGCTATTATATTATTTTAACACAATCCCTACTTTTATACCAAAGTCTTTTTTTAAGGAATTAGATAAACATATTAGCACATTTATCTGGAACAAGAAAATCCCACGTATCCGTAGATCACTCCTAGAAAAATCTAAATCAGAAGGGGGTCTTGCATTACCTAATTTTCTGCATTGCTACTGGGCTGCCAATATCCATAAAGTTGCATTCTGGATGTCCTCCTTCGGAGATGGAGTTGGGCCTGACTGGTGTGATATGGAACGACAAGCATGTGGGCCAGTAGATCCCGCTGCACTACTCTGCTCTCCAATGCCACTCAGTAGGAAATGGTATTCAAACAATCCGGTCGTCAGCAACTCCCTTCGAATATGGACACAGTTTAGAGTTCATTTTGGCTACAAGCACACCATCTCATTAATCCCTATAGCCCGTAACCCTCCTTTCAAACCTGCCCTTCTTGATTCTGCATTTAACCTCTGGTCTCAGAAAAGGCTGAGATGCATCGCTGACCTTTTCCATGAAGGGGTATTTGCCTCCTTTGTCTACCTAGTTAGAGAATATGGCATACCAAACACACACTTTTTTAGATACTTGCAAATTCGTGACTTTGCGCAAAAACATTTTCCATCCTTCCCTTCAGCGCCACCAAGTGGCCCTGCACATAACTGCATCTCTCTCAATCCTTTTCTACCAGGGTGTGTCTCCAAACTATATTCTATAATTCAAGGTATTACACATGGGATCTTCATGAAAATTCACCACAGTATTTAGGCCCCCCCTCTTAATCATGTTAAGAATGCATGGGAAGCAGAACTACAGTCAGACATCTCAGATGAAACATGGCAGAAAGCAATTGCGAACATACACAAATCTTTAATCTGTGTGAGCAATGGCTACTTCAATTTAAAGTTTTACACCGTATACTTCTCTGCAGAAGCAAACTCGCCAGGATATACCCAGGCACAGACCCCACCTGCCAAAGATGCTTCAACGCCCCTGCCACTTTATCCCATATGTTTTTCTCATGCCAATCAATTGCCCCCTTTTGGTCTTCAATATTTAATACATTGTCCCAGATGTGTGGCCAGGACATGTCACCAAATCCTATGACCGCCATTTTTGGTGTTGTCCTGGAGGAGTTACACCTCCCAAACAGCCAGTCACAAGCTGTGGCCTTTGCATTGTTTCTTGCCCGCTGGCTCCTCCTTCTGAAGTGGAAGGACAGAATCCCACATGGTCAATGGGTTATGGATGTCATGGCACACCTTAAACTAGAGGAGCTCAGATGCCATATTAGAGGCTCTTCTCAGAAATACTACAGGGTATGGCAGCCCTTCTTAGACTACTTCCATAACTCCTTCCCCTCAGTCAGTCTCATGAATTAAAAGCCCCCCCTCCTTCCTATCAACCTATTTTTTTATTTTTATTTAATTCTGTGTGTGTCTCTCTCTCTCTTCCATTCTCATTTCTTCATTATTATTATAATTTATTTTATTTTTGGTGGTTTTCTACCTGTCTGTATTGTCCGTTTGTCTTATTTCATGTGTGTGTAAGTTTGTGGCATTTCTGATACATTGATTTCGCTGAAATGTATTTTCATTCATGCTTACGCTTTTACTATGTCAATGTATATGCAATTGAACCTCAATAAAAATAATTAAATATAGATTATCTCACAAATGCGTTGCGTTTTGAGGACATGCGCGACTGATGCTCTAAATAGACGCAGGATACGTGTGGCAGCCATAATGCGTACGCGTGCTGTTGCTGAAAGCAAGTATATCCCAGGCCGAAGTGGAACAGCAGAGGTTGTGAGTTTGATCACATTTGATCAGTGTGCCCCTGAGCACACCTGGCATAATGTCCCTGGAGTCAGCTCACTTGAAGTCACACTAGACTGAGTGCCAGCTGAATGCCAAAAAATATAATGTAATAATGGTTCAGTCTCATGTTAACTTTTCGCTATGACCGCCTTAAAACATGGCATGTAGAAACAGACTGCACATTGATGAAAGGCTCTTTGGAAAAAAACTGCTCATCTGGTGCTTCTCAGATAGATCTCCTTTCTCTTCAAAGGCAGTGATGGACGCTTCCCGCATCTCTGTTTACGTGAGATCATAACTGTGCTGCCATCACTCTGCTACCCCACTCCAGTGCTTGTGATGTCTGATCACCAATGCTTTTGATGTCTCCACTCCAATGCTTGTGACGTCTTCACCACTCCAACGACAGGGAGCCAACTTCAGTCTTCCCTGCAGAGCTCCATCCTCCCCTGCTGAAGACGGCGTGCTCGGGTGGGGCTCCGTCTGAGTGAGCGGCTCCAGCAGCTGCAGTGTTTCCTCCCCACTGAGGTCGCATTGGTGTGGGTGTCACTCTTTGGCAAGTTAATGACTTCTTGTCATTACATGCCTGCGGATGGGACGATGCTCACGACAGGCACACCTGCAGTGCCTTCTGGCTCGCTGCCCTCACCGTGCATTTCCCCAAACCATTGTCAGCCACCTTACTACCACTTTAAAGATAAAATCTGCTATTCCAGGGGGAAGGTTGTTGCCAATCAATTTATAAATTTCCACTCCTGAAGCAATATGTTGCTGGCTGGAACAGCGAATAGGTCAGTATAACTCAATTTATTTGTTTCCCTTTCCCAGAGATTAAAGTGAAAAAAAATTGTTTGACTGAACTTTTTTCAGGCCATAATTCATACGTTGTTCATATCTACCTATAAAGATAGCACCTCTTTTGCGGTCACGACCTATTGGTTTTTAATGTACAAAAAGATGCAAACAGCAAAGTAAAGGGAGTATTCGCCTTATTCACACGGCGACCATTGTTTAAACCAAAACGAGGCTGCAGGGTACACTTACTATACAATTAATGCCACCTACAGGTGAATGCATAGAACATAACAATCCTATGGTTTGTGTACCCTGTAGCCTCGTTTTAGCCGCCAATGGCCACCATGCGAATAAGGCGAATTGAGAGTGTTCTTGATTGAGATTGAGTTTTCCTGATGAATAAAACAATATTTCAGTACCATCCCTGACCATAGCTGACTAGCCATTGCTGTTCTTTTCTACTGCAGCAATATTGTAGAAAGGTTTTAACTTACACTCTTATTTAATTAATTCAGGCCAAAAGTGTTTAAAGGGGAGATTTTTTTTCTTGTTAATATGCCTATAAAATCAAGTTTGCAAGTCTTCCCATTTCCTCATCAAAGTAATGAATCAGAACATTAGAGATATTGTTCATATTTCCATTTGTTGCCTCATCCTCATTTAATAAAAACATTTTAATTTTGAGTTTTACAGACAACTCAGTATTCCAATGAGCAGCAATACTGTGTGTACTGTGCTCATGCAGGAAGTCTGCGCATTTGATAACAACAATCTGGAGAGGGCGCTTTTGTCTTCAGCAACAGATTGTATAAGGTTGACAAGAGGTTGCGATATGGTGAGGGACAGGTCGTGTTGCGCTATGAAAGAACATGCATAGCCTACTTTCTGAGCGCAAAAACGGTCAGCCATAGATAAACGTAGCCTACCTCTGTCGTGGTGGCTAGTTGCACCAGGTAGGGAAGATGTCCTGAAGTGCACGAACATTAACCTTGGTGGTCTTCTGATTGGTGGCGTGCTAAAAACATTTTCCTATTGCATCCATAAACTATTTTCTTGCAGCAAACCGCCTAAAAGCAAACCTCTGGCACTTTAATTTCTTTACACCGTGGCTTGCTAGTTCTCCACCGTTTCCAACAGCCGCCCATCTCCATTTATTTTTTAACTTATAACACCTGTGCCTTCCTTTAGCAACAACGCATCCATGACAGCTAGTGGCCTTGCCAAATAGACGCACACAAATCATATGCGAGTTAGGCCTACTGGTTATGGTTTTGTGCTATAAATTAATAATATTTTATAGCGAAGTTTTAAGTTTACTATTTTAATTGCATGGTTATTTTTTCTCAACATACACTTACAACCTACTGTCGTTAAAAGTGAGGCTTAAGCAAAATAGGCTACAAGGCTGTCTATGCGTCACAAACACGACTGACCCCCTTACTCAACAGTTCGCGATGATGACAATATTATTATTATTTTATGTTAACACAGTCAAAACCTTCCGTCGCAAATTGTGAAAAACATTGTTGTAGCCTACATGTCATAACAGACGTGATAATAAATTGCATAGGCTACGGTTTATATTGCGTCGCTTTACACATAATGTTAATTGCATTGATTAAAAACTGTTCAAGTCATAGGTGGTCCGTGTAACGCTTTGCAGTGCTTTGTTCTATTTGTTCCATCCATCTGGTCCAAATAAAAAATGTGTTCGATAATCCAATTTTCAATTTGTTTTAACTGGTCAGCAAATAGATAATTGCTGCTATTTTCTAAATGTGTCATTAGTCACGCAAGATAAAGAAAACAGAAACTGGATTGGAAACAAAAGTAAAATTCAGTTAATATTGGATTTTGGCCCCTTTTTTTACTGTTTTTGTTGGGCTGAACCACGCGTAGGGGTGGGTGACCTGATAGATATTGGCGCGCGATGTTGGTGATCACATTTTATCAGCGGATGTAGAGCATAGACTGTAAAAAATAGATGTAGGGATGGAGGGCTATCAAACACAGTTCCGCTTGCATCAAGGTGCCAAGTGATTGATAATGTCAGCTCGAGATCAGAACTTCAGATGCAGAGGGAGACATTGCTGCGTCCTGACACTTATGAGTAGGCCTACGTGAGCCCCAGTAGCCTACAGGCCAATGTAGGCTATTTGCTGTTGAAATTAATAAATGGATACACGGATAAATTAGGCTCACCGTTGTGTCTTCGTTTAGCCTAATGAAACCTAGTCTAGCGTAAAGCGTTAAATAAGCAAAAATACCATGTCAAACAGTGCTCGGGGTAGCCTGTATAGCCCGGTATAGCCAAGACTGACGTCGATGGCAAAGCATTCTGCTTTGGGGAATTATTTGCTATGGCATGGCCATGGTATTCAAATATAGGCTACTGTAGATATGTTCAACATAGGCTGAAAGTTATGTTTAACGTGCCTTCTCCCAAAAAGTTTGTCATTAATCTCTAAAGTAATGAGTCAAAATCACAAACAACTTCAGGCGGCGCTCCCTTCCACCATCTAGCCTGGCCCAGCTAGATGGTGTTCTCCCCCCGGTGTTCGTGGTTCAGTCCAACCACAAGGGCAAAAAAGGAAAATTAGAAAATTGACGCATCATTTCAATTTTTAACTTCTGAACAGAAAACCGTAACTGTGCTCAATTGAAAATCAAAATAAGCAACAATAACCCATTTACTGTGCCGTCCTAAAGAATGGATAACGGATTTTTAAGCCTATTTTTAAATTTTTTCATGTGAATTCTGCAAATAGAACATAGCACTGCAAAGCGTTACACGGACCATAGGTGACACCCAAAATGAATGACCTCCCCTGACAAGAGTTCGCGATAGTAAGAAATTACATTGATGCACGGAAAGAACACAGCCTACGATTCTTCTCCGAATTCGCACATAGAGCTCACAATGTATCATATCCAAAAAAGTTAAACGGATTGGCCAACCTCGATCATCAGCTGTCTCGATTGTGTCACTATATTTCAACTTTTAGACCGTTAGTCCTCCAGACGTGTTCTTTTTTTTTTTTAAGCAAACGCCCCAGGCCAATGAGACAAGAGTGTAGCTACAACATAAACAAAGCGAAACTCATGGCTGACGTATCTTCTTGAGCGGTCACTGACTGAGACACAGAAAGTTCTCAATAACACTATTAGGTCTTTAAACATTTACCATCACACACATTAATTAATCGGACCTAATATTTGTAGTTGCCTTAAAAAAAGGAAAAGAAAAGGTGATAGTCCCCCCCCCTCCTATATTTTTTTCTCATCGGATCTGCATCAAGTCAAGTCAAGTCAAGTCAAGTTTATTTATATAGCACATTTCATACACAGAGGTCATTCAATGTGCTTTACATAAACAAAACCAAACAATAATAAAAGCATAGAAGGGCAATATAGTCAAAGAATAGTTAAAAGGTAAAGATCATAATAAAAAGAAAACATAAAACACAAGGTAAAATCATTTAAAAATAAAGAATAATTAGTAAGCAAAAACAAAGGCAAAAGTAGTAAAAAAAGTAATAAAAGACAAAGTAGAATAATTATCGAGGCAGATTCAGAATTTGTAACTCGGCACAGTTAGCAGAAAGCGTCTGAGAACAGTTTGGTCTTAAGTCTAGATTTAAAACTGGCTACAGTTGGGGCCTTTTTAATGTCATCCGAAAGTTGGTTCCACAGCTGAGCCGCATAGCAGCTAAAAGCTGCTTCACCATGTTTAGTTCTAACTGTAGGTTTTACTAGCAGGTTTTTCACCTGGGACCTGAGAGGACGAGAAGGTGTGTACTGCTGAAGCATGTCTGACAAGTATTTAGGTCCTGCTCCATTTACTGATTTATAAACAAGCAATAGTGCTTTAAAGTCAATTCTGTGACTTACTGGAAGCCAGTGCAAGGACTTAAGAATTGGAGTAATGTGGTCAGTTCTTTTAGTTTTTGTTAGAATCCTAGCTGCTGCATTTTGTATCACCTGAAGCTGTTTAATAGTCTTTTTAGGAAGGCCTGTGAACAGTCCATTGCAGTAATCAACCCTGCTGGAGATAAATGCATGAATGAGTTTTTCTAAGTCATGTTTTGACATCAGCCCTCTGAGTTTGACAATATTTTTGAGGTGGTAAAAAGCTGATTTAGTTATCGCTTTCATGTGGCTGTTGAAATTTAGATCACTGTCAATTAATACAACAAGATTTTTAACAGTATCCTTTGCCTTCAACCCGTTTGTGTCAATTTGAGTGGCAACCCTAAGTCTTTCCTCATTTTTACCAAATATAATTACTTCAGTTTTTTCTTTGTTCAGCTGAAGAAAATTTTGAGACATCCAGGTGTTGATTTGTTCTATACACTGACACATAGATTCAAGAGGACCATAGTTGTTTGGTGATAGAGCTAAGTAAATTTGTGTGTCATCTGCATAGCTATGATATGAAATCAAATTATTTTGAATGATTTGTCCAAGTGGGAGCATATAGAGGTTGAATAATAGTGGCCCCAAGATCGACCCCTGGGGAACACCACAGGTCAAGGACGTTGGTGTTGAGGTACAGTTTCCGATGGCAACAAAGAAGCTCCTTTCTTGTAGATATGATTTTAACCAGCTGATAACTATGCCTGTAAATCCAACCCAGTGTTCTAGTCTGTGTAGTAAAATATTGTGATCAACAGTGTCAAATGCTGCACTAAGGTCCAGTAGCACTAGGACTGATGTTTTACCTGAATCTGTGTTGAGGCGTATGTCATTGGAAACTTTAATGAGAGCTGTTTCAGTGCTGTGATTTGCCCGAAAACCAGACTGAAAGTAATCAAAATACCCATTTGATGTTAGGAAGGTGGTTAATTGATTAAAGACTACTTTTTCAATAATTTTGCCAATAAAAGGTAGATTGGATATGGGCCTGTAATTGTTTAGCATGGAGGCATCCAGGTTATTCTTCTTGAGAAGTGGCTTTACAACAGATGTTTTCAGTGACTTAGGAAAAGTGCCAGACAGCAGTGATACATTTACAATTTGAAGGACATCTGCCGCTATGAGGTGAAAAACAGTTTTGAAGAAATTGGTAGGCAGAGTGTCTAAGACACATGTGGAAGGGCTGAGATTCTGTACCGTTTTTTCAAGTGTTTCGTAGTCTATCAAGCTGAACTCTGACATCAAGTTTAGTTTCCCTCTGTTTGTTGCTGGAAGTTCAGGTTGTTGAATTTGTAATTGAGCAGATATGTTGAGTCTGATTTTGTCAATTTTACCTTTAAAAAAAGATGAAAACTCATTGCATTTATTAGTTGAGAGAAGTTCAGGCGCTAATTGTGAGGGGGGATTTGTTAACTTATCAACAGCTGAAAATAGAATATGAGTGTTATTTGAACTTCTATTGATAATGTTAGAAAAGAAAGACTGTCTTGCTTTGCATATTTCAGAGTTATATGTGCGGAGCATCTCTTTATGGATTTCATAGTGGATCTGAAGTTTGTATTTACGCCATTTTCTTTCAGTCTTCCTGCCTCCATGGTGCTTCTGCCTCCATGGTGCTTTCTGTTTGTCCTTAACTTTCTTGAATTGTAATGGAGCAATGTCATCCATAATGTTTGCCATTTTTGCATTAAAGTGATCAAATAAGTCTTCAGAGTCTGACAGTTGACTTGACTTTAGTGAAAGTGCTTGCTCAAAGAGAGCACTTGTCTGATCATTTATGATTCTCCTTTTTACCATCATAGCTGTGTTTTGAGTGTGTGGGGACATAGACACATCAAAGAACACGCAAAAATGATCAGATATGGCCAGGTCTTTAACAGCTGTAGAGACATCGAGACCCTTTGTGATAACAAGGTCGAGGGTATGGCCGAGAGAGTGTGTTGGCCCCTGTACATGCTGTGTTGGGAGAAAGTATCGATTAGTGCAATGAATTCCTTGGCATAATTGTTTTCAGGATTATCCACATGCAAGTTTAGATCCCCTGATATAATAAGACAGTCAAACTCTATGCAAACAACTGATAGCAGTTCACCTAGCATCGATCTCAAATATGGCATTTCTAAAATCAAACTGACGGAAATCCATCGTACGACGGAGAACTTTAATCCTTGAACTTTCCCCCTATCAATCAATCAAATTGTGCCCTTGAGCAAGGCACTTAATTGATGGACGTAAGTCGCTTTCTATAAAAGCGTGAACGATCATTATTTTGTACCCAATCTCTCTTTGCTCTGTGGTGGTTACTCAACAACACTTTCGTAGAGACGCAGTGGTCCTTTTTCTCTGATGTTGAGACGCACCAGGGCTGTCAATTTGCCAGCCTTGAGCTGCATTCTCTTCATAGTCTGTAATCAAGCAAACAACCCCTTTAAAAGGACCTGGGAGGAACCCCCCTCCTGGTTTCTAGTGGAGTGGAAAAGCCATTTTTGTCACTTTTCAGTTTTTTTCATCAGATCCCCAGCCTCTTTCATCATGAGCAGTTTTCTTCTTCCCACTGTGCCTAGATTAGGGTGATCAGGACTTATGGGTTTCACAGAGGGGGGCTGTTATGCCCCATCAGAACTCTATTTAAATAGCTGGGGGAAGAGGGGGGGGGGGTTCAAATCTTAGCCTGGTGCTTTCCTCAAATCAGACTGGCATACAAAATGCAGGTACTCTGCCATGGGTAGCCTAGTAATGTGGAGCCACCCAACCCCTGGCAGTACATGCGGTTTCTTGTAAAAACAAACCTGACTCACCGGTGAGGATGTTACACTGCTGATTGGATATTAAAATGCCTCTCGGTGTGATGCAATCAACATGCAGGAAAAGTAAACACAGAGGTACCATGATGGTGATGCCGATAATGATGGCTTTTTTAAATTCAATCTTTGAACCAAAATGATGAGAGATATTCTGTGTGTGTGTTCACGCAGCGCACTGTTAGCAGGTTTAATGGCTGCGAGAGCTTTAATGAATGCTGGTGCGTGTTGCTGTAGTTGAAATCAAGGGTTTCTCAGGACCAAAGTCATCCAATAATTGTAAATCAAAGACAGACCTGGGATCCTCATTTGCACGACTATTTGCTTTCACGCATCTAAAATCATACGAGCCCATTATCTCTCCCTCTCCCTCACGGACAGACACAAGCGCGCACACACACACACACACACACACACCCAAGTCATATTTCATGTGTGTGTGTACACACATGAAATATTACTCATGTCACCTTTTGCACAGGAATGATTACTCTGTGAGGGCAGGGGGGAAATCCATGAATATAACGAAAGAAAAGAAATGAAATGAAAGACATTTTTCAGTAGGCCTAATCTGATTGTACAGATGTGTGCAAGTGTGTGTGTGTATATGTGTTGGTTGGTTGGGCGGTGGTAGTGTAGTGGTTAAGGAGCTGGGCTAGCGTGCAGTAGCCTGAAAGTTGTCGGTTCAATTCCCGGCTTCCACCGTTGTGCCCTTGAGCAAGGCACTTAACCCCAAGTTGCTCTGGGGACAATGTGATCCCTTGTAATATAGCTGACATATGTAAGTCACTTTGGTCAAAAAGTGTCTGCTAAATGTAATGTAATGTAATGTGTGTGTGTATATATGTATGTGTGTGTGTGTGTGTGCATGCGCAGCGTGATAACCGTTCCCCTGCCCTGGAGAGCGTTTTACTACAGTATCAATACCATTTGTGGCGAGACTGGACACACATGGTGTAAAGAGGTCACAGTGCCTGACCTCAATGATGGGATTCAGCAGTCATTATCAGCCAGGTGACAGCAGGAATGCTGACCACCAACCCTACCCTGAGCATTCCAAGTCTGTGAAAGATATGTAAATCCTGTCACCACAGTGTACCAAACAAATACCCCGACAGCGGACCTTCCATTAGAGCAGAGAATATGCCTTCCTGCAGCCTTTTACCACTGCCCAATCTTTAAAAGTCCATGTTTTCTGATGTGTTCGTGACCAACATGCAAAGGGATGCTGAACAATGCAAAGTGTTACACAAGATGCGACAGCAACCAGAAATGGAAACAACCCCTGCCCCCTGGTCCTGGTGACAAGCCACAAAGTTTCCCCGTAGCAGAGAGGGATGTTGCCCCGCCATTGTATGACTGTATTGTCCGGGAAGCGAAGGCAAATAATGTCCAGATAAGTGGGTATGAATGGTCCGTTAATAGGCAGAGTGGAGCAGAGTTGCGTTGACAATGACAAGATGCCCAGGGGACAGGCGTTACCCTGCCCATTGTGCAGGTTGATTAAGAGGCAGCGGCAGGGGTGGGCACACACACGGAGGTGTGGATCCTGTCAACCACGGGCGGAACACTCACCTCAGCAGAAAATGAATGCACAGGGACTGTTTGCTCAGGCTCCATCATGTGTCTGTTTTTTATGAACTGAGGGCGAGAGGGGTCTGTCAGCCGTTAAAATGAAAAATAACCCTTAATAAACTGGGCCGGGATGAATATGTTTTGGAAGAATCCTTTGGTGAGAGTAAAAAAACACACAGTATCCAGTGTTTTAGTCAACTGAAAAATTCCACATCAAGCCTTTGTGTGTGTGTGTGTGTGTTTAGCCTGAGAATACAGTTGCTAGCACTACCAGTAACCTGCAGAATCTGCTTATAGTTCATGTATTCAGAGGGAGCAGTCAGTTTGTCACCACGGGTAAATTGCTGTGGCATTTTTCTCTTGCTGTATGGTGCATGAGATGGTGATTGAGCCATGCAATGCATCAAGACTAATCAATCCTCCCAGTCAGAGAGCTGGCTATGTGGCTAATCAATGACTGTTATCAGCAAGGCCAAAAATTAGAGCAGAGAAAGATCCTCACTGTGTTCTCACAATGAGAGGGAAGATTCACACATTCTCAGTGGAGGCGGTTCATCTTTGTACTACTAGGCAGATCCTTTAAAAAACATGGCAGGTCTTTCTTATGTGAAAGCATGTGCCTGTTTCTTAAGATGCAGGTAAAATAACACAGTTGTTGTTAGACCAAATGTGTCAGTAAACAGTAAACACTACCAATTGTTTTGAGCTACAGAAAGAAAGTAAGAAAATTGTGTGGTGGTAAAACAGAACCTATATTCATCTGTGCCTGAGAGAGATAGTATACTGTAAGTATAAGTATATATACTCTTTTGATCCCGTGAGGGAAATTTGGTCTCTGCATTTATCCCAATCCATGAATTAGTGAAACACACTCAGCACACAATGAACACACAGTGAGGTGAAGCACACACTAATCCCGCAGTGAGCTGCCTGCAACAACAGTGGCGCTCGGGGAGCAGTGAGGGTTTAGGTGCCTTGCTCAAGGGCACTTCAGCCGTGCCTACTGGTCGGGGTTCGAACCGGCAACCCTCCGGTTACAGGTCCGAAGCGCTAACCAGTAGGCCACGGCTGCCCCAAGTAGAAGAGTCTCATCCTTACAGTGTCATACTCGCATCGAGGTCCGGTTCGCCCTGTCGGGACTTATTTTCCCAATAGGCGTTCTATACATTATCCCTTACTTAGCGATTAATTATAATTAGGGCTGTCAATCGATTAAAAAAAAAAATCTAATTAATTACATACTCTGTGATTAATTAATCTAAATTAATCGCATATATAATTTTTGCCGTGAAAGCATTTTAAATATTTAAATTGAAATGAATCATTGAATAATCAGCATTAGCGACATTAAAGTTCAAAAACTCTTATTATTATTTTCAGTGTTCAAATAATTGCCATAATAATCTATGATATGATCTAATATGCTGAGGAAATAAATTCAAAAGTGCTTCGGGAATAAGTTTTTTTTTCACATACAAGGCATTTCAGGCCACAGATATAACCTAGGGGACACAATGAAAATAAATTAACACTCCCCTCAATGTCTTAAACACTTATTTCTTTGCATTGATGTGCGACTATAGAGTTGATAAACTCCAGTGATATGCAAATTCCTTGCTGCAGACATTGCAGAGGACTTTATTTTCAACACTTTATTTTTATCAACACAATCAGGCCGTTTTTTAAAAGTAAATGTTCCAATCAATGATCCAGGCAGCACGTTTTCTTCTCTCTCCTTCATTTTACAGTCTAATTTTTACTGACTAGAACGGCTCGGGGTCAAAGGTCATACGGAATTGATTAATCTGCACTAATTTTTTTAATCAGTTATTTTTTCTCAAATTAATTAATCGAAATTAATCAGTTATTTTGACAGCCCTAATTATAATGTGTAGTTAGAATATACTATTCAGAACATTACGTGGTGGTAAAATAAAATTTGTGGCTTGACTACTTTCAGATCCAATTGAATTGAATTATGATCACTGCTGTAAAATTCTGTAGCATAATTCCCCCGATTCCTTTAAAAGTTTGAAATAGGCAATTCTGTGTGCTGACTCCGCAGTAAGGTCATATTTAAGACAGTTTAATTTATCATGACTATTTCTAGCGGTGAGCTAATAGTTCCTTATCTGCTGAATGCCTGATGCAGTGTAATTTAGGGCTAGTCCACACATACGAAACCGATCTTTTTTTCCTCCGTCTTCCCTGAAACCGCATCAAGAATATTTGCGTCCAAACGGATCCATCTCAACACGACTCAACACGTTACTTCATACCCCAGGCCTATAGGTGGCACTGTTTCTTTACAGAAATTGACCAAAGTTTGCGCTTTAAAAACAGACAGAATAGGCTACGGCGAAATGGCTAGTGCAAGGAAACCAGAATTGTTTGTGTGGACTGATGGTGAACTGTCAACTGTAGTCAACTGTAAAACTAATAAACTTTATTTTACGGTTTGTGAAGGGTGCAGTCCCGTCCTTTATTTGGCTAACGCAGGTAGGCCTACTAATCACCTTTACTTTCTTTGGTTGTAGGATAGTCCGTGATTCACATTAGTTTTGGCTATCATCGCAATTAGGCTACTAAACGCAAGGCTTACCCAAGTTCTAGGCTATTCTGTCGCCACATTTATAATATTGCTATAAAACCTTCGTTAGTAACAGTCAATACGTTTGCCTGCATAAATCGCGCATTTGCATTCAGTGTGCTACCATCGGCTTAACGTGAGTTCTAAGCGTCTTTGTATGCTTATATCTGATTTCACTCGACTGAATGCATGTAGGGTATATGTTGTAAGACATGTAAAATAAATGAATGACACTGGCACTACGCACAAATTAATGTAGCCTAAACTTACACCGCACTTTCCTAATAACTTAAGTTCTCTTGCGTCACTGACAGTAGCTAGAATGCATTAAAAAACACCGGGAAAAAACAGTGTTCAGTCCACCAAGTCATAAGCTATCGGCGCTGCGCAGCACCAGTTGTGATATTTATCTTACGGAGTGTAATCGTAGGTAATGTCATGTATGAAAACTAGTATTGTTAGGCAATACTATAAGTGCAAGTCCAGGGCAGCTGAGGTGTGGCGATGACATCATCGATACACAAGCAGGATGTGCGGTTTCGCTGTCTAAACGAATTCAAACGGGCTACGGTTTCAGATTTCTCCACTCTGGGACCAGGTTTCAGAAAAGTGCGGTTTCGGGCAGTGTGTTTACAGGATTCGTTTGGACGCTCGGCCAAGACGAAGCAAAACCTCTGCGTTTAACCTAAAAAGCGTCTCCGTGTGAACGGGCCCTTAATGTGTGGCTTATGCAGATCAGACAGACACACAATTAGTCACGTTAGTGTGACTTTTAGAACCTGACCTGTCAAAACGTAAAGCACAAACAACTGTCACAGGAATGCATAATCATATTGACACGCTCTGTTTTCGCTCCTTGACATCTTTTCAATGTATGTGTAAGACTATAAATATAACCGACTTTGCAGTTGAATGGGTGTCGGCTTCTCAGTGGGACTATCACATATTTCTGTTTTTTCCCCCCATGGTCCTTTGGGCTCCTCTCGTCGAGCCAGCGAGTTCACCTGATTACAAACCCCAAAATACATTAAAAATAAATGCAAATGTCAGAGGCAAAAAAATGTCATTATTTCTGTGGCACCCCTCCTGTGCTGGTGGGCCCTTAAAGAAATCTTTGATGTATAAAGCTGTGTGTAGATGTCGACAAGATGAGATACGAAGGCCGCTGCACAGCAAGGGGTCCCCGTGAGTGTGTCTACGCCAGTGGTAGGTGGCTGCATATTTTAGGGGCCAACTTCTCTTGGCCCCTAACTCAAGGGGGAAGTCGCTCTGCGGCATGTTTAATGCTTCTTGATTAAACACAGCCGACTGAGCTCCTGCCCGATCACAACGAAGCCCTTGATTAGAAGTAGAGGCTTCCAAATGCTGCGCTGCCTAGGATCTGCAGGTGCCGGGGTTACTGTTACTGCATGAAGGGCTCTTGTGAGGCACCCAGTGTGTACATGCTCCACCAGTTCCGTAAGGAAATTGAATGTAAGCAGACAGAGGCAGGTTGAAAACTGAAAACATGGTTAAACATTTATTGGTTAACAATGGTATTAGAACTATGAGCTCGGAGGCCAGCATAGCTAACCACTTATGGCGGCTGCCAACTGACCCTCTGCATTTAAAGCGCAGCCCACCCTCTTTGATTGTGTCATGTGATTGTGTCATCATTTGATTCACAAAGGTCACAAGAGCAAAGGGTTTGTTTGGCATGATCAAAGGCTGGGGTGAAAATGAATGTTGAAGATTTCCACTACACCATCCCTCCAACACACATATATATACACACACACACACACACACACACACACACACACACACACACACACAAATGCGCATGACATATGAAGACACCATGACCACAAGGGGAGCATGCAGAACGTGTGGGTGGGGAGGCAGTGGCTCATTAAGACTTCTCCACGGGTCTCAATCACAAGGCACCAGCTTCTAGAATTAGAATGGGTATCAGCATGGGTGATCATCTCACATGGACCCCTTATTGTTGGGAATTTGTAAGCATCAGATGTACACTAATGAACATGTTTCAGCAGGAGAGAGTGATGCAGAGAAAAAGAGATGGATTGAGAGAACAAGTGAAGGAGGGAGAGTGAGGAAGTGAGAAGGCATTCCACATCTCCTGAGGGCTACTGCCACAGAAGCCTCTTTTCCTATTATCTCTGGAGTAAATTAGTTTCCCCCTTATAGTCAAAGGAGGGGGGGTTAATTCCAGAATAAATTCAACCCAGAGACAGGGACAAAACTTCATTGTTGCCATCAATATGTTATTACAAACCCTTAATCATTCTTCAGTACCTTGGAATTAAAACATCTTCTATTGAGGTGTTGCATATTCATGAATATAGTTTATACAGTTAATGAAGATTAAATCAAGTGTTGTTCTAACTAATTCCAAGCAATACAAGGTTAACACTATTTGGAAATAAATCACCCTCACTTGATCAATACATTTGACTTTTTTCACTCCCTCAACACTCGGCAAATCTGTGAACTCTCCGTAGATGATCTGCACAGGATTTGTGAAGAAGATTAAATCTTCTGATTATTGACTTTCGCGCCACCATTATCACTCATAAAAAGCAGTACCATTAGGCACTGGGGCAAAGAGAGAGAGAGAGAGAGAGATAGATATATAGATAGATAGATAGATAGATAGATAGATATACTTTAATTATCCCACAAGGAAATTCAGTTGTTTCAGCAGCCTTAAGAACATACAGCAAGCACACACACGCACACATATAGTCCATACATTACATTACAACAAGAAATTACTTTCACCCACAAGACATAGCATATGGTAGCTGACAAGGTACCATACACATCCAAGTACCAAAGTGTAACTGCCTAATAAGACATAAATCAAGACAATTGCATCCATATTAGATATAAAAGATTAAAAGATAAGTTGTCTCTCTCTACTCAAAGGAGAGTCGTTGTAAAGTGCTATTGCTGTGGGTAAGAAGGTTTTCTTATATCTGTCCTTACTGCAACTGAGTTGGCGAAACCGCCAACTAAAAACACTTTGTTGTTTTGCCAGTGTACTGTGTAGGGGGTGTGATGCATTGTCCATGATGTGTAACAATTTCTGCAACATCCTCCTTTCCACCACCAACTCTAGAGGCTCTAGAGTAGTCCCCAGCACAGAGCCTGCTTTCCTAATCAGCTTGTTCAGTCTGTTAGAGTCACTGGCCCTGATACTGCTACCCCAGCAGATGACAGCAAAGAAAATTGCACTTGCTACCGCAGACTGATAAAACATTTGTAACATCTTAGTGCACACATTAAAAGACTTAACCTTCCTCAAGAAATAGAGCCTGCTTTGACCCTTCTTCTAGACAGCCTCAGTGTTATGCTTCCAGTCCAGTTTATTGTCTATGTGAACCCCCAGATATTTATAGTTCTCCACCACCTCCATCTCTTCCCCCAGGACAGTGAGGGTGTTTGGTTTAGTCCTGTTCCTGCTAAAGTCCACCACCATCTCTTTGGTCTTGGCCACATTCAAGAGCAGGTGGTTGCTACCACACCACTCCACAAAGCGATCCACCATCCGCCTGTACTCTGTTTCTACCCCCCCCCCCCCCCCCTTAACACACCCCACCAATGCAGAGTCATCTGAGAACTTCTGCAGATGACAAGACTCAGAGTTGTATTGGAAGTCAGAGGTGTAGAGTGTGAAAAGGAAAGGGGATAGCACAGCTATTTGGGCAGCTGTGGCCCACTGGTTAGCACTCTGGACTTGTAACCAGAGGGTTGCCGGTTCGAGCCCCGACCAGTGGGCCGCGGCTGAAGTGCCCTTGAGCAAGGCACCTAACCCCTCACTGCTCCCCGAGCGCCGCCGTTGAAGCAGGCAGCTCACTGCGCCGGGATTAGTGTGTGCTTCACCTCACTGTGTGTTCACTGTGTGCTGTTTGTGTTTCACTAATTCACCGATTGGGTTAAATGGAGAGACCAAATTTCCCTCACGGGATCAAAGAAGTATATATACTTATACAGTCCCCTGAGGTGCTCCTGTACTACTGACCACCCGCTCAGACACACAGCCCCCCAGCCGAACAAACTGTGGCCTATCTGAGAGGTAGTCCATAATCCAGGAAGTGATGGTGGTGGCCAGCTGCATCCTCTGCATCTTCTCCCCCAGCTGGGTGCATTTAACACCTGGATGGTGTTAAATGCACTGGAGAAATAAAAAAAACATGATTCTCACAGTGCCGTCTGCTCTATCAAAGTGAGAGTGGACTCTCTGGAGCAGGTAGATGATGGCATCCTCCACTCCCTCCTTGGGACAGCAGGCAAACTGTAGGGGGTCCAGGGAGGGGGGCCACCAGTGGTCTCAGATGGGCCAAAACCAGCACCTCTCTCCAGCACCTTCATGACATGTGATGTCAAGGCAACTGGTCTATAATCGTTGAGGGCCGATGGAGAGGGCTTCTTTGGGATCAGGACCAGGCAGGATGTTTTCCACAGCACAGGTATCTTCCCCTGCCCAAGGCTAAGGTTGAATAGGTGCTGCAGAACCCCGCACAGCTGGTCGGCGCAGGACTTCAGTACCCTGGGACTGATGCCATCTGGGCCTGCAGCCTTATTCAGGTGGAGTTTTACCAGCTGCCATTTCACCTGGTTACTGGTGACAGACAAACAGGTGGGAGGGCTGGAGGAGAGGGAGGAGGAGGAGGAGGAGGTTGGTGCATGTGGGGAGGGTACATGTGTGGAGGTGGAGACAGTGGGGCTTGTGGAGCTGGGAGGGGCGGTGGAGGTAGATGGAGGCCCCATGCTGAAGCGGTTGAAAAACATGTTCAGCTCATTGGCCCTGCCAAGGCCACCCTCCGCCTGACTCCCCCTCACCTTAAATCCAGTGATGTTCTTCATCCCGCTCCACACATCCCTCATGTTGTTCTGCTGGAGCTTGTTTTCCAGCTTACGCCTGTATGCCTCGTCGCTCTCCTTCAGCCTCACCTTCAGTTCCCTCTGCACCCTCCTGAGTGTCTCTCGGTCACCCTCCCTAAAAGCTCTTTTCTTTTCGTTTAATAGTCCTTTCAGTTCACTTGTGACCCAAGGCTTGTTGTTGGAAAAGCACCTCACCGTTCTTGTAGGTACTATGTTGTCGACACAGAAGGTGATGTACTCTGTAAAAACAGTCAGTCATAGAATCGATGTCATCTCCATGGGGTTCACAGAGCACATCCCAATCTGTGACCTCAAAGCACCCCTGCAGAAATTCTGTGGCTTCCGGTGTCCAGTGCCTCACAGCCTTTGTGGTCACTGGTTGCTGCTGCACAATGGGTGTGTAGGTGGGGGTGAGCAAGACCAGGTTGTGATCAGATCTGCCCAGGGGGGGAAGGGCAGTAGGCATCCTTCACATTTGCATACAGTAAGTCCAGTATTTTATTTTCCCTGGTATGACAGTCCACATATTGTTGAAATGTTGGAAGTGTTGCAGAGAGAGAAGCGTGATTAAAATCCCCAGAAATTGCTATGAATGCATTTGGATGTTGAGTGAGTAGACTAGCAGTGACTGTGAGTTGATGACATCACATGCAACGTCGGCATCAGCAGAAGGCGGAATGTAAACAGCGACCGCCATGACACAGGTGAACTCACGAGGTAGATAGAATGGACGCAGGCTCACTGCTAACAGTTCGAGAGAAAGAGAGAGAGATGGCACTCTTTGGCCAATGTAAAGCATCAATATTCTGTCAGCATAATATTTAGGGCATCTTGTCACAGTCATGACTTCCTCTCAGCCTCGGCGGGAGTGCAGAAGATTGTGGAACAACGAGGTGCATTTACGACATGTGTATACATTGTGGATGTGTGTGTGTGTGTGTGTGTGTGTGTGTGTGTGTGTGTGTGTGTGTGCGCACATGCGCATGCACTTGTGTGTTGAAGAGATAAGGTGGGAGGGGTGGTGGTGGTGGTGGTGGTGAAAAAAGAAAATATGACTTTTGTGGAATACAGAGTGACATAATTACTGAATAATTTCACCTGAAGCGTCCATAAAGGCTTGTTAATTACAGAGCACATTCTCTCGTTCATCACTCTAAAGAGCCTGTCACCGGCGCCAGAGCCGCAGACTCTCAGCAATAATGATGGGCTTTCAGCTCAGCCTGTGAATGCGGTTTCCCATGCTGGACCATAAAGCATGTCTTTTTTCACACCATTTTATACATAGATAGATAGATAGATACTTTATTGATCCCCAGGGGAAATTCAAGATTATAGTGTGTGTGTGTGTGTGTGTGTGTGTGTGTGTGTGTGTGTGTGTGAATGCTCAAATGTGGCAGAAAGCATTCTGATCACATACATGGTAGCGTTTAGATGTACAGAAGTGCAACTGGATGTGTCAAAGCACGTACAAAGCCCGATTTGGTTTACGAGGACACTGAAAAGACTAAAACTCTTAAGAATAGAACAAAACTGGCCAAAAGGTTAGACCAAATAAGAATGGTGATAAGAATGCTGATGGTGGAGGTCTCTCCATAGCATGCAATTTGGATGATGGCAATCTGGCCCCTGGTAACCAAGGATGTGAAGCTGGCCACCAGGGGCGGACTGCGACCAAAAATCGGCCCTGGCATATTTGGCCCAAGCGGCCCTCAAATCGGTCGGGCACACCTAATTAAATACAAAATCTTTGCATTACCCTTAAATATGCATATATTTTCTGCACTGAAAGTGATGTAGGCCTCATTGGCTATCACTCTGACTGATCAGAGGTAGCCATGGAGCACATGATCTCCATATTCAGGTACAAGCGATTATTAAAGAAGAGTTTCTGCTTGAATTCAAAGTATCATTTCAAATTATTCAATAGGCTACATTGATTTAAACTATACAATGCTCAACTGACAGGAGCACAAAACAGTTACTGAAGCCTATGTGTAAAAAGGTAAATTTTCTAGATTGTCATAGAATTCTAGATTGTCATTGTAGTACAACTGAAACAACACGAAATAAACAGGGCTGTTGCTGGAAATATTTTATTCCTGTAGGCCAGTGTTTCTCAAACTTTTTTTCTGGGGACCCACTTTTTAAAAATGACAGACTATCGCGACCCAACTCGTGACTGTGGTAGTTAACAAACTAGATCAGTGGTTCTCAAACTTTTTCTTTCATTCCCCACTTTGATCAAGGGGGCATTCTCGAGCCCCACCTGTCCCTCATCGCTCTAAGAAAGTGGTAGGTCAAGCTTACAATTGTCAAATTTATTGAAATAATGACAAGTTCTAAATATATCCTCTTCAACAGAGTTAAAATCAGCTGGTGCTGCAGATATAATAATAAATAAATACATAACACACATATTTCTGTTTTCCAGCAACTTATTAGGAAGCATAGGCCATTTTACAGCATTGTACAATATATTCAATGAAATACCAACATGCTGCATTAAATGGATCCATAATCCAGTCATACTGAGCACTGCTGGTTGGGAAATATTTTTTAAATAAACTTTGCAGGGATGTGATGTAGGCCTACTGTTTAATACATGGGATTACAAGAGTGCCTCCCAATCAGACGTTTCAGCGATTTCGTATGGGACAGGCGCGATCGAGGCGCCTGTCCCATACTCAAGTTTTTTTGGTGAATGCAGTAATCTTATTTGCTAGGTGAGGTAGGTGTTTGTCTTTGCCTTGTAACTGGACATTTAACCAGGCCTGTCGCTAGAAGGCAAGCAAACCAAGCAATTGCTTGGGGCCCCGAGCTGGCCAGGGGCCCCAAGACAACGACTGGTTGAAAATAAAATGCAACGACAAACTGTGAGCGCCCTTTTGATAGTCAATGCAGTAAAGTGCAATGACACTGTTACTGGCAATACCGGGATCCCCTCAAGGGGGCCCCTCTCAGTAGTCGCTGCCAGCCAGCCAACCAGGTTTGTGGTCTCTGCATGAAATTTGGCGCACACATCAAGTGATACAGTGAATAGACAAGGATAAAAGCTTGGCACCGGGCATTGCCCAGGAACTCCATAGCGCCCCCTTATGTCACTGTGACTTGTGGTTGGCATATAGTTTTAGATACACACACCAAATTTGGTGGGTGTATGTAACTCCCAAAAACAAACAACTTTTGTATTAACATGCCATTAGCCACACCCACAGGAAGTGAGGTAATTGAGAATTTGTGCGTTGTGGACATGATCAATTTTAACGTACTCCTCCTAGACGGTTGATCCGATTCATGTCAAAGTTGGTATACATGACGCCGAGATGTTCCTGATTCTAAATTGTGAAGCCTTTTTTTGATATGTTGTAATTTGACGAAATGGCGAAATTATGAATTTTAATACCCTTCGACACAAACAGTAAATGTGTCATAATTCATTGTGCATGGCTTGAAATGTTTAACATTTCAGAGGTCATTGAATACCATGTTAATGATAACATTCACATGCCCATAATGCATGTTTGGCATAGCGCCACCAACTGGCAACAGAAAGAATGGCAATTATGCTGATTTCACATGATCAATTTGAACATACTCCTCCTAGACGGTTTGTCAGATTCATGTGAAATTTGGCAAACATTATGCCAAGATGTCGATGATGTTAAATTGTGAAGGGATTTTTGATAACTTATATATTTGATATGATTTTAATATCTCACCACATAAACAGGAAATGTGTCATAAATCACAGTGCATTGAATGAATGGTCTGAAACTTCTCAGGTTAATAGATATCATGATTATGATGATATCCAGACACCCAATGGGCCTGCCTGACATAGCGCCACCACCTGGCCAAGCAGGAAATGTGCCAGAAATGGACAATGTTCTCTGCTGCTGCCGCGAAAATATAAAATCTCGGCAGCCATAATAAAGCGGAGTTATGCGTCCGGAAGCCAGAAGAGAAAGGAAGAGGATGACAAGAAAAAACAAGATAGTGGTAAGTGATAAATTACACTGGATAAAATAGCTCTACTTGTCTTGTACAAATGGTGTAATGTCGCAGCAGGAAGGCTAGCCTACCAAAAAATGTTAACTACCTGCCTGACGGCCCATGCTGCTTGTAACAAACTAGAACAGTTAGCGCAACTTTTTTTTCCGAACGGACGGAATATGGTTACATACTGTAATATGTTTATTAACGGGATAAGGAAGACGCAGATCTGTTCCAGAATCACTGTTTATCGTATTTAATGACATAACATTGCTATAGCTTTGTAATAGGGTTTGATGAAAGTGGCATAGCTTCTCTGCTATACTAATTATTCAACCGTGATAATCTATTTACCGAATGGGGGTTAGGAAAACCACACGATAAATTCTGTGCATCAAAGCAGACTGGAACATTCATGTCTAGTAGTATTCATGCACGCCAGCTGTTTACTGTCTTTAAAGCATCAGGTGCGTCTGTCTAATTCTCAAACAGCAGAATGCTTAAATGTTATGTTAAGCTACAAGTAGGCCTAGGTCAATGTATAACATTAGCTTGGGATGTTTTTACAGTAAGCATTGGTAGTTGTGAAAGCAGCTGCATCCCTTCTAAATATCAAAATATGGAAATGCTAACATATCTTTTCTTTCTCCCTCAAGGTGCTTTGCTTAAATTTCTCAGCCCTCAGGCTCTTCCTAAAGATACCTCCACTGATGAAGATGGCCTGAAAGGTTAAGGCTTTGCGTGCGGTAGGGGGGGGGGGGGGGGGGCTCCAGATAGACGCGCTTTTAAGGGTCGGGTTTTGATGAAATTCACCACTCTCACAACAACGTTCAAAATCTCATGTAGGTCGGGACTAACTAAGCTGCCTTGACCTGAGCGCTTCCCTGTGAATAACACAGTGCGTCCATTGCGCATCGGGTGCTACCTGCTATACCCAGGCTACAGATAAAAAAATAAATTAAAAAAACTCCTGTTTTTCACGTCAGTTCGAGCCCCACCTGGCATGTCTCCGCGACCCAGTAGTGGGTCAATCTGACCAACAATTAACATCGATTTGACACTCTTTTGCTGTCCGGGTTTGCAAATCATTCATTTAGAACATTTAAGTTGCACTATTTGTTATTATAATCACAGCACGGCCTTACTATGTTATCATTACCACATCATTACATTATCGCAATTAATAAGTCATCATAATCATCATCGTCAGCATGGCATGTCACACTTAGCCTACCTGCTCCACCACTGAGTTGTTATCATGTAGCCTCAACTAGGCTCCACCACCTGCTCACTGTCCCTCGGCTCTGTACTGTATGCTTGCTTACATCCTAGTTCAAACTCAACGAACTTTAACATGTTGCTGACATATGCTAGCCTACTTGCAATATTATATTTTTGAAGCTTCTACATTGGTGTTACTTTTGCACTATTGTCACTACCGGTGTTACATGGCAACTGGCAACTTGCGCCACGAGCCAGCTGACGGCACTCATAGAAATTGACTTCAGTTGTAGCCTATGATTAAAAGAAGTCAGCTAACGTTATGATAATTGTAACAAGTTAAAGGAGAATTCCGGTGTGATATTGACCTAAAGTGTATTGAAACATGATACCGAGTGTGAACGTATGTCTCATAGCCCATCTCGGCTTGTCCCCTGCACTCCAAAATCTGGCGCTAGTTAGCCGATGCTACCAACAGCTTTTTCAATAGTGGTGCTTCGGCATCGGGCTAGCCATGCAAATAAATCACTGTTTTACACCAATTTACGAGGCTACTGCTGCTACTGGAAGAAACTGGAATCCATGCATTTCCACTGAATTATTTTTGGAATCTGATCCCTTATCATACCTGTTCATTCTTACTCGTTGCTCGACTTATCGTGACTAAATTCAAGATGGCTGCAAACGCTAAACTTCGTGAAGATACTGTCTGTATAAATCGTCTTGTAAGTAAACTACCAGTGCTTTTTCAAAGTTCTCAATGTCTCGTTTTAAATGTCAGGGCCCTCGGAAGTACCAATGAAGTGTGGAGATACATTGAGCCTCGTAAATGGGTGTAAAACAGTGATTTATTTGCATGGCTAGCCCGATGCCGAAGCACCACTATTGAAAAAGCTGTTGGTAGCATCGGCTAACTAGCGCCAGATTTTGGAGTGCAGGGGACAAGCCGAGATGGGCTATGAGACATACGTTCACACTCGGTATCATGTTTCAATACACTTTAGGTCAATATCACACCGGAATTCTCCTTTAACATAGCTGTTCATGTTATCTGGCTACCATGTTATCATGCTACCGTTGCCCAAGCCATTTAGTAGGCCTCAAAGTATCATGGTTAAGTTTTACAAACGTTTAATTGAAAAAAAAAAAAAAATCAATAAAGTATCAAACCCATGTTTACATGTCAGCAACATTAATGTTAATAGCCTATAATCCTAAGTTTTGACTCTCCCTGTGCGCAAAGTTTGTGTAAAATATGGACACGTTATAGACTTCTCCTGCCCATTGCAGTGTGCATTTCAATGCCTGTGTTTCATGAACTGAATTCTTAAAAGAATAGGCTGGACAAAATGATAAACAATTAGGCAACACATTTTATTTGATTTATTTGCTGACGTTCATGTGGCTTTACAGACACTTCAGGTAGGGGCGGCCACAGCCTAACCTCAGTGAAACGTTTGTAAAACTTAACCATGATACTTTGAAGGCCTACTAAATGACTTGGGCAACGGTAGCATGATAACATGGTAACCAGATAACATGAACAGCTATGTGAACTTGTTACAATTATAATAACGTTAGCTGACTTCTTTTAATCATACAACTAAAGTCAATTTCTGTGAGTGCCGTCAGCTGGTTCGTGGCGCAAGTGGATAGACGCTATTACCAAGAAAACAGGTCAATTTATTCATGGTTCGATACCCATGTGGAATTAATTTATGCTATTTAGGTGTTTGTTTTTTGGGTGGCATATTTATGGTCCAATGCATGTAGTACTACATACAATTTTGACTTTTAAACATGTAATGCATATTTGTGTGCGTCTCTAGTATATCAGAAAGTCACAAATCTGCAATCGGCCAGAGAGATAGATAGATAGATAGATAGATAGGGGAGACCGGGGACAGTTGCAACGCTTTTTGCATTTGGCTCTGTTACTCAGAGACGGTTTGGATTAGACAAACCAATTTTTTATACAATACACTTACATATGTCTGTTAATAGTCTAAACCATTTAAAGATAATTACAGAATCTACATTTTTCACAATTTGCATTTGAATGTAAGGAGTCAGATGTTGCAACTGACCCCGGGCCGGGGACAGTTGCAACATTGTTTGGGGATGGTTGCAACATGTTAAAAATACAATATATTACAATATATGTCAGTGCAGCAAAATGATTATTTTTGTATGTAAATACAAGTTATGTAAGTTATAATAATATTACAGTGTTATTTATTCACCAGCTTTGATTAGATGACAATTATAGATTTGTCTAGATGAGTAGGCCTTATGTGCAGATGTCAAATATTGAAATTGATATAAAATACAGTAGGACTTTAGTGACATAGGAAGAATGGAACAATTTGGGAGGCAATTCACTTTTATTTAGACTATTGTCATGTAAAACATGTTTTTAAAAATATATATTTTATATGATCATATTTATGCATTGTACGGGACTGTACGGGGACAGTTGCAACAGTTGTTACAACTGTCCCCTTTCCTGTCAGCCATGATAAAACCTCATGTGCTAGCTTAACACATGCTAACCATAGTAGCTTAAAGTTAACATATCACTCATTTAAATCATATAAGTTTGAGCTGAATCACAAAAACAGTGACAGCAGTTTAACAGAAACAAAGCTCAAGAAAATAAATACTTTCATACCTAAAAAACAGTTTTTTTACAATAAATCCTGGAGCAGTTCAGGAATCTCCTTGCCTTTTCTCTGCTAAGGGGGGCATCCAACTGAGCATATGCAGTGTGAGTGTCATCACTCTACCTTGTTTCTGATTGGAGAAAATTGACATGTTGCAACCATCCCCTGTTGCAACTGTCCCCGGTCTCCCCTACTTTATTGATCAAGCACATCTGTCAAAGACTCGTCATCAATAATGAAACGCAGGGGCGTCGCTAGCTATTAAAAACATTCGGGGCTAGAGCCCAGAAGTTGGAGACCTTTTTGTCCGGGGGTTCGGGGGTTTATCCCCCGAGAGATTTTGAAAATCGGGCTGATGAACATGCAATTTTAACCTACTTTGAGAATGAAAAGGAAGGCCAATTGTAGTGACTCACGTCACGGCATTCTGAATATTTTGATGTTTAAAGACCGTGTAAGGAGAACGTCTCTTCTGCCAAAGTGCACCACATACAACACCCAAAATGTGACATTAAAATAGCCTGTAGAATAAACATCGTCATGCACCTCTGTCAAGTGCACAGGTGTGAGCGTTCGTCTCGGGATAAACATTTGGACGTCATCCCCTTCAATTAATGGGCTATGGGTGCCTTGAAAGCAATGCATTTGGGTTGTGTATCACGAACTTTTGCCCCCCCCCAAAAAAATCCATTCTGTCAAAATCAAGCCCAACATGCATTGCTTGGAAGCCCCCTCAAACGAGGTCAGGTTTACTATATTTACTGCGCATGTGATTCAATAGTAAATCACGATATATTGAAACTGCAGCTGATCGAAATGTCCTCCTGGGTTGCAGGAGATGATGACACACTGTTAGTTTCCACTTCTTGTCCCTGCTCTGCCCTTTTTTTCTCTAAAGAAACTTCTAATATCCATTTGTCCTTCTGTACACTTATTTCGCTAAGGCTAGTTAGTAGAAGAACGAAACAGCAATGCGTAATAGCGTAGAGGAGAATTGAAATTGCAACATTTTGCAACAAATGTTTCTAAACCTGCCCACGTCAGATTTTCTTGCGCTGCTGTTAATGCACACAATGGACACAAAACACAAAAGTCTCTACGGGGCTATTTATTTCATTCACGATTAGAGTTTTTGTTGTTGACGGCCCATAGATCCGGGGCTATCCCCAGAGGATCCGGGGCTATAGCCCCGAATGCCCAGGTCTAACGACGCCACTGATGAAACGTCATCAACGCAGCCAGTTAACATGGGAGCCAGTTGCCATGTAACACCGGCACCCACCGCAATTTCGTGTAGGCAACTTCGATTAACTTTTGATGCTCACAGAATCCTGGCTCTGAGCCAAAATGCGAGGGGTGGGGCCTGACGTGAGCTGTTATTGGATCAGTCTATTGTCAATATGGAAATGTAACCAATGGGCCGCTGATTGTCCTTCCTTTGGGCCGATCGTTGGCCAAAATGATTAATGCCTATTCTATCGGCCCAAAAGGAGCATCGGCCCACCGGGAAAATGCCCGGTATGCCAGATGGCCAGTCCGCCCATGATGGCCACCATTTATTTCTGGGGTCAAGGGTCACCCTCTATTCCTGTGACTGATCCATATCACAGTCCTCTCCACCTCCCTCTGCATTCCAGTTTGATTTTCTGCCGGCCTCGACCGCAGACTCCTGGAACGGCTCATCAATTAAAGCTGAAGATTAGGAGACCCACGAGGGAAAACTATAAATCAATGCACACAAACGAACGGATAACATGCAAGGTGGCGCTCCCAGTTTACAGCTTCCTCTTTAGATCTATGATTTTGCTCTCAAGGAAGGAGATGAAAACACAGGAAACAGTGTGAGTGTGTGTGTGTGTCTGTGTGTGTCTGCATGAGTGCATGTGTGTGTAAATACCTATGCATTAATTCAGGGGCGTAGCAAGCGTGAGGGATATGGGTGTTAAAACATCCCCACTTTTGCTGAAACACGATTCTATCCCCCCACTTTTTGAAAATGTAGAATTGAAGGGAGTCAAATACGATGAAAGCGGATGTGCTCGCACCAAGCCACTTGTTGTTTCTGTGTAGACACTAGACAGGCCCTTGTACAGAGCCCAGGAGTTGTCATTGCAAGATATTTTTGTATATTGAGAGAATGTGCACACGTTTGTCTCATTTTACTAGATTGTGTGCACAATTTAGTATATTGTGTGCTCATTTTATTAAATA
This sequence comes from Alosa sapidissima, assembly GCF_018492685.1. Lineage (NCBI taxonomy): Eukaryota > Metazoa > Chordata > Actinopteri > Clupeiformes > Clupeidae > Alosa > Alosa sapidissima. The sequence goes on along the minus strand of NC_055973.1, from coordinate 13,392,934 downwards.
GTGCGCTCATTTTACTAAATTGTGCGCTCATTTTACACAAATTAAAATGAGAGCACAATTTACTAAAAGGAGCGCACTATTTAATAAAACATACGCCCAATTCAGTAAAACGTGCGCACGATTTAGTAAAAAGTGTGCAGGATTTATTAAATTGTGCTCACAATTTAGTAAAATGTGGGCACAATTTATTAAATTGAGAGCACAATTTAGTAAAATAAGCACACGTTTTCTGGATATACACCAAAAAATATTTTGCAATGACCACTCCAGGGTTCCGTACCCTTGACTACACTTGACACGCAACTGCGTTTTGTTCTCAGAGCATATACTTTCTCTGCCTATGATCTGCAGCTTTTCTCAAACTACGGGCCTCCTCAACAAGAGGATTACTGGTCCGCGGAGCCACAAAGTTAAATTATGCCGGTACTTCTGTCACGTCTGATCATTTGCAGCAAGATATGGTAATATGGAACCGTGGACTGAATTGAAAAATGTTTGAAAACATTTAAAATATAAAAAGTGTCCCCAATCAGGAAATACATACGTTTGCGAACATGCTTTGGGTAGACTTCAAATATTTTTGAATTTGATCTAGTTCTGTCATTATTCTGTAGGAAAAATATCCCACTTGCCAGTTCGGTGTATCCTACCCTATACCCTAGAGATTGTTGCAAACGTGTGTATAATGGCAGAGCCGGCAAAGAAGCAGCGAAAATCCTTGACGGAAGATGCAAAGAAAAGGAAAAGAGCTTCACACCGAGCGAGGGGGAGTTTCGTAGAGAAAAAGCATCAGGCTTGCCTGGTGTCCCTTTAATTAGTGAGATGATCTGCATCTCCGTTCACGTAAAGCTATGGTTGTGCTAACCCATTTGCATAAAACATAATTTCTGAAATGTTTTCTTCATTGATAATATGAGGTATGTCTCCATGTAGGGTAGTGTCAAGCAGTGAAGTCATAGCAGGTAGATAATGTGGACCTACGTACAGAAGAGGGGTGCTGCTTGCTCTGTTCTGTCCCTCCCAAACTGCATTAAAATGGTGTGTTTAGCAACCAGAATTTCAAAATTTTCCCCTGTACTGGACACCTGCCAATATCGTCTGCACCCCCTCTGAGAAAATACGTCCCTATCCCAGAACCCCCCTACTTTTAAAAAGCTTGATACGCCTCTACATTAATTCTCACCTGCACACTTACACACACTTAATACAGAGAATACACACTTAATTAAGTCTTCTGAGTCTCTCTCTCTCACACACACACACACCTTTAACACATTTGTGCCCTGTCATCTTGTAAAAAAGTGGGGAAAAATGGACCGGCCGACAGCCAGGCAGTTATTTCTGCATCTGTGGCCACCAGTGACCCTCTCTCACACTGGTTAGGGAAGAGGGTAATGGCTTTGCAGATGAAAGCTTCCTTCAGCCAGGCCAGTAATGGGGTTCCGACTCACAGCTCTCAAATTTGCATTAATCCCCCCTTTGTAATCTCGCGCCGTCATCTCAATGTGTGGTGCAAAAGGGGGTCCGAGTGAGCTGAGGCAATCTCCGCTGACCGCAGAGGTCTACCGGTGCAGGTATAATGGCGGGAGCCTACAGGACTGGAGGCTGTGGAGGAGGTGAGGGTGGTGGGGGTTTTGGTCAGCTGGGGGAATTGTGCACCTCGGAGGAAGCCAATTACAAAGCCAGCGTTAAGTGCAGACTGGCTGTTTTTTCCCGCTGACCACTGGCAGGTTAAGAGGCTCATTGAAGGCTGATGCAGAACAGACGTGTGTGTGTGTGTGTGTGTCGTGAGTGTGCATGTCGTGAGTGGAGAATGTAAATGGGCTGAGACATGGGACATTTTTTATAAAGCATGATGTTATGTCACACACACACACACACACATACATGTCATGCATGCATGCATATGAGCGTTCGTCCATACACACACACATATACACATGCTCCAAATAAATACTGACTAGATTAATAGTGACTGAGACTCAGCTGGTTGTATGCCTTGTTCTATCTTTGCCCTCCCTGTATGTGTTTGGGGCTAAACCCCTCTTTCTGCCTGCTACGCACCATACACTTGCATACACGCACGCACACACACACACACACACACACACACACACACACACACACACACACACACACACACACACACACACACACACACACAGATATGCATTTCCGCCCCTACTCCCCACCCTATCATTTACCTCTGGGTACAACGAAAATAGCCCAAACAAACACTCAAACAAAATAAACAAACACAGACCACACATGGAACACACAGCCTCCCTCATTCCAAACACACACCACACACACACACACACACTCCCCTAGACACAGACAGCCAGGGGCTGGCAGGGTAGGCAATCAGAGCCTGTGCACTCATTAGTCTGCTTTATGGGGGGGACTGAGGATGAGTCCATGGGCTACTGAGCCCACCGACACTTCGGCCTTTAATCACAGATGTGATTGTGTGCATGTGTGTGTGTGTGTGTGTAGGGGAAGACCCCTCCAGCTTAATTCTATGCCTCTCTGTGTGTTAGTCACGATGGCCTGCTGTAAATTAGGGGAATAATTGAAAGATAATTAGAGTACACACATTTGCACCGACCTGCCATAAGGGGGACAGCCGACGTCAACCGGTTTGGGTTGTTAAAAGCAGCGGGGCATTTTTTTTTATTAGCGTTTAGGGCATACTTGCTCCCCGCTCCCCCCCCCCCACCCCCCACCCCCCACCAAGGACCTGACCTACCCAGACGATTCTACTCATTAGTTCTGCTTGCAGCTTAACAAGAAATTGTGTCAATAATTTCTAAACCTAAATGCTTGACAGTCAGTCAGCCTACACTGGCCACTCCAGGGGGAGGCCCTCCTCTTTCTGCACCGTGTGGCAGTGCAGCAGTGTGATAGAGGAGGGTGGAGGGGGTGACTCTATTAAAGCGATTCAAATGTCCACCAAATGGTCTCCTCTAGACATATGAAGATGTGAAGCGTGTCTGCTAGTCTTCAGCAGGCCAGTATTCTGATAAGGACGCTGCTTACTCCGACCTGGTTTTTTCGCTCACAGAGCAGCAGCAAAGGACACTGCTCACTGCTCCTGCTACTATTCAGTTTCATTAAAACCTGCCCAGAGGTGCAGAAGTCTGTTGAGGGGAAAGGAGGGGAAAAACTCCCCTCGGCGTCTGCCAACTTGCCAAATTTCTGTCTGTCTCCTCACACGGGCTCTTAGAACATGCTCCACAGGTTGCCGTTGGCGACAGGAATTTATTTCGCTGCTCCGACTCTGACTGCTACTCCGACATTTCTCAACATCCACTAAATATATCATCAATCTTAAATACACATCACTACGGGGTGTGAGGGCTCAGCCAGACTGTTCTCCTGTAAGCCATAGAGATGATGCCAGAGCTGCAAACACCAGGGAGAGGAATTAAGGGCACAACAGGATAGCTTCTCATAGACAGAGAGACAGAGGAAACACAGACGGCTTACTAACATTTTATGTTGCACTTGTATAGATTAATGTCCTGCCTAATCACATCTTAATATGCCATGGTGACGATGAATTGATCACTTTGTTGCCATACACTATTAATGGCCTACTTGATATGCCATGTTTCATTTTTGAGTTCATTTCACGGTTCTGACTAACTACTTCACCTAGGCCTAATGCTCTTGGCTCTTATGCCTTTATTCTAGCACACATAGGCTACAGTAGTTATCACCACCAGGATTAAACAAACAGGTGTGTTTATAACCAGACCCGAGTATGATTTTCCAACCTTAAATAAATGAAATAAATAATAATAATTAATGAATAATGTTAAGTTGGAGTGCCACTTCTCTTTCTTAGCACTGGTGTACTTGGTGTCACCCAAGTAGGCCTATAAATAATTAGAATTTTCCTCTCAATTAATAAGTCTCCTCCAATGACTTCATTTAAAAATGTAGGCCTATGAATAATTCACAATCGGTATCTGCATAGTAAGATGAATGTTTGTAAATAAAGGCATACAACACGTCATCTCTAATTAACATTACCAGCTTGTTGTGAAGGTGAAGACTGGGGCCCTGTCATCGCCCTAGGCAGCTTCCTGACTGCTTAAGGGAGATCGGCGTGCTGCTTTTGATCCCTTAAGAAATGCCTGACTTCTTAAGACCCACTGAATGTCTCCCTCCGTCTCCCTTAAGCCACCATGAATGGAATAAACTCGGCCTCTACTCCTGACAGCCCTATACCCATAAAGGGCTTTATTTCCCTCCTGCAACTCTAAAATCATTAGTCTGAACGGTGGTGGTCGGCCTCCTGTGAAAGAGGTTTTTTCGGTAAATTCGATAAATAAATAAATAAATAAACAAATGGGGGGGAAAAAAATAATAATAAATAAATAAATTTAAAAAATTTAAAAAAAAAAATAAAGAAATGGAAAGAAAGGAAAAGTCCCCCAATGAGGGGGGGGGGGGGGGTGGAGGTGGGATAAAAAAAAAAAGGTTTTTCGGTAGACTTCCCTCAGCACTCTTGTGGTCACCATTTCTGACCTCGCATTCTGTTGCCGTAGAGCTCTTCTTTTTTCTCATCTGCTTTTACTCCCTCTCTCACTCGCTCCATCTCTTTGTGCCATTCTCTTTCTTACCCTGTTTGTCTGTCAGTGTTTTGACAGCTGTGATATACAGATGGAATATCAAACGTATTTCCACAAAGGGCGCCCAAGCTTTTATGAGTGAAAAGACTTGTCTGGATAGAGAGAACGGAAGAGCCGGAGACAGATAAGAGATGGAGTGAATGAATGTGTGTGTGTGTGGTGTGTGTGTGTGTGTGTGTGTGGCGTGAGGCTACAAGCATCACCACCCACTTCCTACGCTACACTGGTGGCAAATTGTATCGTGAGGGACCTCCCAGCCATCCCTGGCCAGACTCTCCCTCTCGTTCCCCAGAAGAACATTCACAAGTTCATTTGAAGTTTTACAGCCCTCCATTACGGCAAACTTCACAAGACTGTCTCCCGCTCGGAAATGAATCTGTCATCATCAGGGGCCGGGGTCTCTAAGCTCCTCAGGCCTGCCAGCTCTGTCGTTTATCTTGTTCCTCAGGCTCAGGTGGGCTTAAGTGTGTTACAGGAGGATACTGTTGCCATCCTGCGGTATTTCTGTTATGCATAATTACCAACACCATGCGTGGCTATGTCCAAAGATCAAAGAAGGGGGGGGGTCCTTTTTGATCCTCTTTTTTGATCCTCTTGTTGTTCTTAGAGTCTCTAATAAATGTGGCACTGGGAACTAACAAGATCACTAAAGCATGTAAGCACTTGGAGTGTGTCAACTTCACATGCATAATTCTATAATCACGTCTGTTTTTGGCCACCATCACCAAAGTTAAGTCGGTGGCTCTGTCTTGTTTTATGTGACTTGTTTTATGGCTGTGCTAAAAAACACTACAGACCGTAGAATTAAAAAGCACTGAACTGCACTGGTGGGATGAAAGGAACAAAAACATTATTGGACTGAATCTCAAGGAGATAGAATATACTTTCCTCTGTAACTGGGATGTCACCAACAGATCTGAGATCTAAGCAGTGGACTCACACACTGCGCTGTCTGGAAGATGTATGAATAACTGACAAATGGAACAGCTTGTACCCTTCTTGCACAATCTGTCAGTACTCCTGTCTCATTCCGTCCAGGATACAGGCAATTTATATCCACAGATATATCCGTATCATAGGCCTACTGAAAGTATTAGCCAAGCACATTTAGGATATCTACAGCACACAACGTTTAAACAACAAACACCACAAGTGCTAACGTTTAACAGAGAACAGAAACTCAAAAATCAATCGACTGTGTGATGCAATCATGTTGGGGTCAAAAATGGGTACATGCGCTTCAGTTATTTTTTCATTGGTCTAAGTAGCCTATGCAGCCTGATTCTGGTCTGGCATTAAAGTGGTCTGTTTAAGCCGAGTCATTTTCAGACCGGGGTGATTGAGGAGGTAGGGGAGGATCCACTGACAGCTTTATAGTACAGGACGGTCATATCGCTCTTATCGACGCAACTCTCAGATGCTTGTCTGGGCACTGTCCTTGCCACGCGCTTTCAACAACTTCACACAGATAGATAAAAACAAACAAAAAACTTCCCAGAGCACCAGAGTGTGTCGTGTCTGTCTAATAATTGCATTAACTAGTCTCATTTTATCACAACTTTGTCAAAGTCTTTTGGGAATTGCACCAATGGCAGGGGGTAGAGGATAATGTAATCGTGTCTATCCGTTTGTCTTTCTGTCTGCCTGCATGTATGCCTGTGCTCACAACTTAAGATTACATTCATACTATTTTGTTTTCATTTTGAAATGTTTCATTTTAAATATGTTCTCTGTCCACACGCACACAAAACACACACATTACTAAATCTTGTCTGCATGAGACACCTAGACAGTATACCTGTATCCCCCATAACATGACCATTCACGCAATAACGTTGCAATAACATGATCATTTACGCAACTGTCATCATTGTAAAATGCAGAATTTAACTGCACTACAGATGATACCAAAGACAGCAAGGCTGGTAAAGCTTGTTTTCTTTTTTTTCATGTTACATTCACCGTTCTAGTATAGTGAAAGTTGAAGTGAGTCATGGAGAGTCATGAGTCAAGAGTCATGAAATATCAGACTGACAAGGAAGGAAGGGAACATGGTTGTTTTCAGATGTTTGTAGATTCACTGTCCAGATTAAAATACAAAGCAGGAGTTTTCAAATGAATATGTAGCCAACAGCAACAAAAGTGTTTCAGATTCAATTGAAAACGAAATATTGTGGATCAGGGTAGGAATTTCACGACGGCCACGACGGCCATGGCCGTCGCAGCCCCTTGCGTTGGCCGTGAGGCCCCTTTGAAAATCAGAGGTTTACAGGCCACGGTGGCCTTGGTGCCCCCTTCTTTCAATATTCTGCTTTGCATCCTACTAATAGCAATTTTATTTAGCCTGTGGCCTGTCAAAATAATCTTAGCATTCACAGCGCAAATTTATTTAGTCTTTTACACAGTGGAGAAAGTGACAGCGAAGAAAGAAATTGCGTCCAAATTCACCCATTCTCAGTTGAACTACTCGCGAAGTAGCCTATTCATCACACAGACATCACAAGTATAACATGAAAGAGCTTTTTCTCAGCTTTTAAACGATGTTAGCCGATAATTGCTGTGTTGAACGGTTCGCGAGAAAAGTAAATAATATAATTAAATTTAATCATACATTCTACTGAAGGTTTTGCGTCCCATGATCTCCCTACCCATTCATCTCGGTGGAATACTTTACGAACCCTTCTTTTAACACATGACAAACCATATATCAGAATAAACAGGAGACCTTACCGAACACAAAGGTGTAAAGCAGTCCCCTGTACAGTTAGCCTCCAAATTTGGGCTTTAAGTTTTACAATGTGTTTAAATTGTTCCACATGATTTCATAACGGGCCAAATACAAAATAAATGTTACAAATATCGCCTAGATATTGGTAAATCAGAGTACAGCTGACTAAGAATTTGTAAAAGTAGCCTTAATGATCACAAAATGCTAAGCATGCATATAGGCTATTTGAGTTTCTTAAAGCTGAGCTGTGATTAAATTGTTCAATACATGATTTCATAACAGGCCAAATATAAAATAAATGTTATATATAGCCTAGATAGTCAGATGATTTACAGTTCTATGTAATATGTCATGTTTTCATTTCATGTTTTTGTAATGTTTCATACAGTGATGCAGGTCTACTGCAGTGAATAGGCTAAACTTTGATCATTTTTATAGCCTACTACTGTATAGTTAACTTTGGCCTTGGTGCCCTGACATGTGGCCTTTGTGCCCCCCACCAAATATGCCCAACTGAAGGCCAAGTGGCCTTGCCCCCAGAATGGTGAAATTCCAAGCCTGTTGTGGATATAGCCTTAAAGTAGCCTAGTGGTCTGATTTATATCAACATTTCACACAAGGTAGGGGATTAGGATATCTCGGTCCTCCAACATGATGAAACAGACCAATTGCATGGGAGAGGGACTGCAGGCACCTGACTAAATTTTCACTTTAACAGGATCTCATGTAAGAGCTCTTTAGGCTTGTAAATAGTATAATTTGCTATGTCTGAATATTCATGTCAATTTGAACACATGAACAGTCGTTAGGCATCATGGTAGTGAGTTTCCAAGCAGTAATTGCATGGTTGTTTTGCTCCTTTTAAGTCCACTTTACAGACATGACTCAGCATTGACAGACATCAGAGATAAGTGGGTAGCTACGCTGATGTCCTCACTGCCAACCATTAATGAACAGGGTTTGAGATTTCTGGTTATTTAGTGGGCCCTTATCTTACCTAACACATGCTGTTCTGCCTAAACACCTCAAGAGCAATTTAGAAACATCAAAGGGCACTTTAAAGGAATTCCATCCTGAAACCTTTGTACAACACACAGGTACGGTACTCAACAGTAATAGGTCATTTTGAGACTATAAGGCCAGAATGCGTCATCGTAACTTTTGTGTTACAGTTTTTCTCAGTTGCTAAAACACTAAAACCCATTGGCTAAAGTTCTCAGTTGTTTGAACTCATTAAGCTAATTATTCAGTCGGTTGTCAATACCTTAAACCATTTCACATGGTAAAACATAATTTGCAGATCTCACTTACAATTTTTAGCAAAACTTTGAACACATTCTCAAAACACATTCTGCACTCTAATGCACATGCATCCATACAAGTGGCAAAAATTAAATAGAAATAGACATACACATGTCATTGATTAAACACAACCACTCAAAATTGATTTCACTTGTTTCAAATGATGTGACAAAACCACTATAAGTTCAGAGAGCAAACAGGTTGTTGAAGGTGGGAATGAGAATGGATAGAAGAAACTATGTAAGGACGAGGACGAGTGCATATGCGAGGTGAGGGACGAGGAGGATGGCAAGAAAGAGGATTTTTATTGGACACTGTAGTACAGTGCATTGTAGGCTGTATACTGTACAATACTGTAAACTAATTGTATGGCCCTGAACATTGTGCTTTCCATTTGTTTACAGTACTGACTGCTCAATAGATTTTGCAAGTTCATATCAACAAAGAACAAGAATCAAAGGACAAGTTTGTGAGATGCAGGGTACTGTAAAAATAGGGGTACAAGGAGGAGGAAGAACAAAGTAATTTCTACTTGATGTTTTTGTTTCGCGAAAGTTTGATTTTGAGCACAGGTAAATCTGTTTTGAGGTGAAAGTTTCATTTTGTGCACAGGTAAATCTGTTTTGAGGCGAAAGTTTGATTTTGCCAGAGGAGTCAGAGGTTTTGTAAATAGTGCTTGAAGCTGAGGTTTTGTGCTTAATGTTTTAAGAAAACGGAGCAAGGTTTCAGAAATTGTGTTTTAGCAATTGAGAAAAACTGTAATATTGCTTTTGGTTTTCAATGGCATATCCAATACAAACACATTGTGTTGCCTTGTCTAAAACATCTGAACTTTGACCTCAAGAACATGATCTGGTTATGGTGTGTGCAAAGTGCAAAGGCAGGTCATGATATACCAAAGCTTTAGTAGAAAAGAGGATTAGAAAACAGGTGTTTATTTTTTTTGCAGACAGGAAATTTGTCTAGTAGTTGTCGCTTGAACGTGAATACACCCTTGTCATTTTCAATTTCACAAGATTACTGTGGTGGAACGTGCCAGAAATGATTTCAGACAGGCTGTTCTCTGCGTTCTTTAAAAACTGATTTGCGCCACTTCATCTCTGGTCACGCGCGTGAAAAGCCACTCCTGGATTACCTGTCGTCAATGAAGTGGAAGGAGGACATCATCTCCACAAGTCTATTGCATTAAATGATACCAATCTTGCGGTTTATATAGCCGAATACATCTGAAGACAGCATTCTCAAGCATCCGATTCAACATGGAGCAAACAGCCAGTCAACAAAACTACTACTCAGGAGTAACTGACACCTTCACATCCAAAAGTTGTGCATCTTGTCACTAAATAAAAGATGAGAACGGCTCTCGCTGCTAAGAGAAACGGTCAACATGTAGCCAACACTGGATCGACTTCTATTTTTCAAACGGCATCCCGTTTAGCACAAAATCCTGCTACATCAACAGCTAATGCAAAGGCTATAGGAAATCAATTGTACTGGAGTGAGGACCGGAGGGGAAATGCCCGGCTCTGTAAACTGTGCTTATCTCCACTGTCAGTCAGCAAGAAGCTTGGTAGACCTACAAATGGCTTTTCCTCCATGGCATAGCTATCCGCAGTCCAAGCAGGTGGGTTTAAGGTGGGTTTAACCCAAAGGAGCACACACCTGTTTCAGACCAAACCCTTGTTTGATGCCATGTTGTGACTTTTTCCTTAATGTTACACTCAAGTGCTTCAAATCTGCACAAATGCATTTTGATTGCAAGAGGTACTGGCCCTGATTAAATATTTACTGTACGGGATTGGTTCTGACACACCAGGGTTGGGCCTAGGAAACGGAGCAGCACAATTCCCTGATGTGGCTCTGCCGCACGAGTGATACAGTGGTGCTAAATGAATTCTGAAAGGTCCATTCAGTAATCAAACTCCCAGTCCCATCCTCATCCATCATTCATGGAAGGAAATCTATTTGGGGGGGGGGGGAGACACATGTCAGAAGTCGGGTCAAGAGTCTTGGATCTTGGAACCACCCCCCGGTCTCATCACACTCCGTTTCTCTCTGGCCCTGGGGAGATGCAGATGAGTAGCGACATTATCAAAACTGACGGCATTAATATTTCTTTTATATAATGTCATAGGAGAGATGGCAGGTAGCTACTTTGCCGCACATACCTTAATGACTTGCCCACGCGTCACATTGTATGTGCTCCTACACTTTCAACCTCTGCCGTGGCCACTGAGAAATGTAATCAAGGCTGTCAATTACGCGCCCCGCCCCCGCATGACTGAGTGTGACTCCACACAGCGTCAGTCAGCCACATGGATTTCAAATGGCAATCCTTCTGCAGAGGAGAGCCTGACAGCCGAGGGAAACAAAAATCAGGTCGGGCTGCTTGAAGCGTCAGCAGCGTTGTCTCCGCCATACGACTTGGCATTGGCCCGACTCTCTTGAGGACTGACACCCCCCCCCCCCCTCCCCCCACTGTGTGTAAAACCAAATGCAGACAAATTACGAGGGCAACACTGGCGCTTCATTCATCTTGACGCGGGGAAAAGAGCACTTTAATTACCGCACTGTAAGCAGGAAAGCTTTTCCACATCGTAGATCTCTGTCAAACACTGGATTAACAGACTGTATTTGTTGTTTTTCCCCCCCCTCCCTTCCTCTCTATCTCCCTCGTGCTAGCTGGGTGGCGAGCTTCTCATTCATCTCGCGACTGAAAGCCGGGATAAACGGAGAAGTGAAGCTCTCGCCGAGGGAGAGCGGGAGAAACTTTTAATGATCTTGCTTTCCCTGGCGGTAATGGCCCAAAACATGCAGTGCCGACCACCTGCCGGGAGTGTCCCTGTGCGGTGGCCACTTTTAAAGCGGAAATGTAGCAAATGGTCACTCAGCATCTTGAAGCAGCAATACAGCTGCCACTCTGTGTGTGTGTGTGTGTGTGTGCGCGCATGCCTGTGAGTGCATTTCACAAGTTTTCTCAGACACACACACACACACACAAAGCAAATACAATCTGGTGCACTCTAATATACACACACAAAGACTAGCAGTATCATTATTCACACACACACACACACACACAGAAACACTGACACACACACACGAATCCTTGATTCACAAATCCTTGAAATACTGAGTTATTGTCCATCTCATTGCCACTAAAAGTTGTGAGAAGCTTCTTGCACAGCAGGACAAATTAGAAGTCAAAGACGTCCACTGCCTTGCTACGGAGTGGCCATTGTGGCTTTATGACACTCACAATTTCAGGCCCCATTCACAGAAGATCCTTTCAAATGTCCATTCCGTTTCTTCACCGCAGATAATGGTACAAATTAATGCCAAAGTGCCCGGTCTTATCAGCTCGGGATGGTGGAAAAGCAGCCTCGACAGGTGCTGACATGTTGGCTTCAGTGTCACTGACCCTCTGCTGCCACCCAGACTCACCAAGAGACACAAGACAGTGGACTACTGGACTACAGATAGATAGAAACCTATTTTTTAATAAGGGTCCATAATTGGTCGCATAAAATTATAATGAAATGCAGTCAAGTGTTAAAAAAAAACAAAAAACGCACAGCAGTTAAAAACACAACGGAGGAAAATGACTTTATAAGAATGCCTGAGGGCTACTTTAGCAGACAAAAAAGAAAGCACGGGAGTAGCCTCCACCACAGGTATTGACATTTACAGATGAAATATGTTTGCTGACGGAAAATGTTATTTTGCGGCGCATGGGACAAGACTAAATTATACAGCAGGTCGCAGACAGCTGATGCTGGTAATTCTTTGTGCAGGGAGTAGTGAAATAACAATTACTCTGCTTGGAGGTGAGGGCACGCTTCCAACCTATGGCCCCAGCTGGGCCTCTGTGTAACCTAGTAGCCTTTAGATGGAACGGAAACATGATGAGGAGTGCATTAATGATCCCAACCTTCTTCCCCACAGTCTCCAAAGCTCCCCAGTATTCAAAGACATTAGTTGATGGCGACATCATCATCTTCGTTTTGACCGTGAAACCAAACCATGTTGTATGTAAACAGGCTTCGGCTGACAGTGGCACACACTATGTACTGAAACAAGTTTGATGATAAAGATCCCAGGTGAAAGTCTTTGGCAGAGGTGGAAAGTGTCTTTTGGGTCATCTGCTATGTATATATACACAGACAGCATATATATAAAAGTAGTCTCTGATAAGATCAAGGTCCCTGTGAAAGTTGTGCCGGCCCCGCCACCGGCCTACTGTCCCTGGTGACATGGAAGCACCTGCTTTTTGAGGTCAGCGAGCCGGTCCTGGGCCAGTGCCCGGCGCAGCGCCTGGAAGAAGCCCAGGTAGTGGGCAGTGTTGTGGAGCATGAGCAGCACGCCAGCCAGCAGCTCATTGGTCACCAGCAGGTGGTGCACATACGCCCTCTGGTGGTTCCGGCAGCAGTAGCACGAGCAACCGGACACAAGCGGACGGAAGTCTTCCCGGTACCTGTGGGGTCAAGAGAGAAAAGCGTTTTTGTTTTTGGGATGTGATGGATGAGTCTTACTGAAGTATATTCCTCAGATGTTTAGCATTTTTCGTCTTTATTTAGACTCTGAAATGACATTCAATGACTGCAAACTGCAGACTGCCTGTTGATGATGGTGTTGCCATCCCTCTGCTAGCCATTGCACCCTCCCCCGCGACAAAAAATTACCTGCTGTCTCTCAGGTCCATCTCAAAGCGTGTCATCTTCCCCCGAGCGTCGCCGCTGCCGTCACCATTCTCTCTTGGCACTTCTCCCGTAATGACTTTCTCCTTGTCGGAGTCAAGCACTAACCCCACACACCCCAAAAAAGAGGAAGTGAACGATAGGGAAAAAGTCAGTATACAGAACCCCCCCCCCCCCCACACACACACACACACACTCTCTCACACACCCTCTCTCACACACACACACACACCCCGTCTCCGTCCTTGAGGCAGTGCAGTAATCTGTCAAAAGAGTGTTATTCCATTTTTATTCCTTGCTAATGCTCCTTCTGTGTGTGTGTGTGTGTGTGTGTGTGTGTGTGTGTGTGTCTATATATATATATATATATATATATATATATATGTGTGGTTTTAAGGGTAAGGGTAATGTCCCATTTATGCCCCCTTCTTTCCTGATTTAGGGCTGACATTTCGCCACGTCCTTGGGAGTCCTCAGTCCACTCTACTGCAATGGACCAAAGTGTGACCTCGTCGGCAACCAATCAGAGTCTACTTGACTGTGCTCCCCGCACTCATCAAATTTTCACCAGGTGCACACAGAGATGGGAGGTGGGGGGGGATACATGAAATGTGTGATATCAACTTATGGAAGTGAGTCCATCAGTGTGAATACATGTGTGGTGATGGGTGGGAGTGTGATGTGTTGGGGTGTGCGTGTGAGTGTGTGCATACAGTAGGTGTGGTTTGATTTGTGTGTATGTGTGTGTGTGTTTGGGGAGGGGGGGGGGGGGGGGTTGTATGTGCATGTATGCATAGAAGTGTGTTTGAGGTTCAGGTGAGAGTGGGATGGTATGTGGGTGTTTGAGTGTGTACTTTATGTGCATGTGTCTGTAGAGGTCCGTGTGTGTGCATGCATGTGTGTGTGTGTGTGTGTGTGTGTGCAGCCATTAAGGCAGTTCTGACCGTAATGACAAGTCATCTGGGCCATGTGTGGCACACTACTGCACTCCTGAACGACCGTGTTGACTCAACACGACAACAGGTGTGCCGGCAGCTTAGCCCGTTGCTGATGCCTATTGACAGCTGGAACTCCCTAGCCCTGTGACAGGCAGATAAATCAAGCCTCCCATTCTGTACAGGGATGTAATCAATAAATCACCTCCCAAGAGCCATTTGGTCACATATGGTCATGCTCACGGCTGAAGGGACACAGGGGACGCAGCACCAGTGTCGTCGCACAAATGCACACCATCAGGTTTTCTATTCTATTTCAAATACAGATTTTCTTTCCTTTCTTTTCCAAAGAGAGCATATTTTTTGGCAACGGAGGCTCCGCAAATGCAGAACACCTGCAACTTGCTGAGTACGCAATCAGAATATCTATTAGATTCAAAAGCCTGTAATGCAAATAGTATACTGTAAATGAGGAGTCATAAACAGCAATGCCAAGAGTACAATTTCATGGTGCATTGTTTGATGATGATGCAGAATTAAATAGAGGGATTGTATAACAGTTCATTAAATTAGTAAAATCTTCTGAAATGCTACAGAAAACATACGAGGTCATCAGGTGCTGTGTAATGATTTGAATGAGAAAGGATTCCTATGAAAATGATCCTCGTTAAATTCCTTTTGTGGAAACAACGGCCGATGGGTGCACTGTCTTACTGCAAGGATAACTGTGTGCCATCATTATGCATTTCTACCAAGTCTTGGAAACTGTGAGCAGAAGAATATACCAAATTAACCAGGCATTTGGAGAGGTAGACGAATAGAAAGAGACTAAGTGATGAGAAAGAGGGAGGAGGAGAGAGAGGGAGAGGGAGACAGACTGAGAGATAGAGAAAGAGAGAGGTGGAGAGAGAGAAAGAGAGAGAGAGAGAGAGAGAGAGAGAGCACACAACACAGATGACATTGTTGGAGGGTGGAAAGGAGTGAAGAAAAGAGCCAGGAAGGTAGTGGGGGCATGGAAATGTACAGAGGAAAGGTAGATAGAGAACTGAGAAGCACCCGAAGGATTGAGAAGGGTAATGTCAGGGGAAAAAAGAGAGCGAGAGAGAGAGAAGGTAGTAGATATGCACACAGTCAGAGTAACAGAGTAAAAGAGATAGATTGAAGAGAGGGGTAGAGAGCAGACATGTGGACTCGAGTCACATGACTTGGACTCGAGTCATGATTTTAATGACTTCATACTTGACTTGATAAAATTCGGCATGACTTGCGACTCGACTTGGACTTGAATACTATTCACTCAAGACTTGACTCGGACTTTGCCTCTTTGACTTGTGATGACTTGACATGTCTCGAATCAAAAACTAAATTTCCTGATCGTGTACCAGTCAACCCAGAGACGCTTTCCTGCGACTAAAAAAAAATAAAAAAAATAGCAGAGACAAGCGGCAGAGCACAGTTCAGTAGCCTACTGCCACTACCCTCACACGCGTTACGCACTGTGTGTAGGGCACCAAGAGACAGAGGAAGGATCAACATTTAGCCAATCACTAGTAGCTTTACTGCAAACTGATTTGCACTCTTGTTAGAGAACGTTTGTCAAAAAGCACCAACAGCATGTTACATAAAGATGATACTTTTCGAGTCCTCTCCATTAAGATCCAACTTAAACTTATGCTAGGCTACTGCATTTAATTGAGAACACATCTAAGCATGCACGAGAGGGAGAGAAAACGAGTAGGTTCCAGCTGGCTTGTCATTGTTGATGATGATTGATATCTTCTTTTAAATATAAGAAACATATAAAAAGAAATCGTGGAGGCAACAAGTACGAGATTAGAGGAGATTGTGAATTTATCCGGTTCTCACTAGTCTACTATACTGTTATAAACTATGAGATCCAGGTCACTATGACATAGCTGCACTCACTGTGATTTGGAAAGTGGACAAGAATATTATGAAGAGTTGTCTTTGCCTTGTGTAATGGAACTGGTGAGTCTTGAAGTATTCAATAATTTATTTACATGAAGCACATGATATGCCGATTGAAACGCATTCCACTCAGCTACTGTAGCTAGGTGGCTACTGGCTACCAGGCTCATAATTCACTTTTAATTGCAAACAGAAAATGTCAAGCAAGCATCATGTCATACATGCTTCTCTTTCTTTCCAAAGGAATGAAAGCTGTTTGTGCCAACTTAATATCATGCTTATCATTGTTAATATTGTGCTATACATGTGGCACAAACAATTTTTGAGTTTGTGGACTAGCCATAGGGTATATTTGAACGGAGCTGGTAAAAAAAGATCATTATGAGAACGTGTGGACAGTGCACAATGGGCTTAAAGTGACAGTGCACCATTTACAAATTAGATAAACAGCATCAAATGTGTAGTATTTCTTAAGAAATGAATACTTTAAAACACAATTACTGTCATTATTATCTTTTAAATAATATAAAAGTGTTGACCTTGGCTTCCCTTATGAGTCACCACTGGCAGACAGCCTAATAAATTGTTTGCAGGCAAATCTGTGGCCTAGCGCAGTGAAATACCATCAGTCAAATTATTACTCATCCTTACAGTGGGCTCCGCAATTTGGAAAAACATTATATATATTTGCAGCTGTGCTGAGTGTCATGTAGCTATCCGTTTTGTACAGATTACTCAGGTATGCACATGCATATGTCGTAAAAGATTACAAGACAGAAACATTGAACATATTTTAATCTGTATTTGTAAAAAAAATACTGTGGATTAGATGGAAGTGCTAAAATTATGATCGATAGTCTAATAATGGCATTATTAAGTGAAGAGTACCTGATGACTTGTTCAGGACTTGAAAAAGATTGGGACTTGGACTTGGACTCGACTTGGCTTTGATGTGACTTGGACTTGGACTCGACTTGCCCTTCTCTGTATTTACTTGGGACTTGACTTGGACTTGACTGCTAAGACTTGGAACTTACTTGTGACTTGCCAAACAGTGACTTGGTCCCACCTCTGGTAGAGAGAAAGAGAAGAAGATGGCAGATTGGGGTGAGGCCATGGCCTCTGTCTCCTAGCAGGGCTCTCTAATTGGCTGAGAAGGGATTCCTCCCCGCCCCTGACCTCCCCCAACCAACTCCACCTTGTTCTCCAGAGGTAATAGATGCCTCTCACTCTGCCCTGCTCCTAGATATTGTGACGGCTGGCCATCACCCCCACCATCACCCTCTCAATACAGTTGAACCCATCAAGACCCTCATGCACAATGAATTTGTTTTTGCTTGATACCGGTTGCGTCCAGCACCTCCCCTCCCCCCTGCTCTCTTCTTCTACCGCCATAACAGATGAAATCAATTTCTATTTGCAGACCTCTTTTTTTATCCCCCTTTATTACTTTTCTCTCAGAAACTTTTTAGAGATTGCGTCTGCGAGATTGCGGTTGCGTTACTTGAATTTCTCCTGGGGATCAATAAAGTATCTATCTATCTACTTTCCTGCATATTTTATTTAGCCAGTCAGGGCAACGATGGTGGAACAATAGAATTAGTCTGACGGTGCTTTGGGGAGGCTCCGCAATTGATTTCAGACATGGAGTCCCGTGCTTTTGTTTTCCAGGAACCTAATTATTCATTTGACCCTGAGCACATTCAAAGCTGTACGCCTAACGAAGACACTGAAAAGCCTTTTTCTCATTAAGCACAGACACACTGGGAGTGAACCCGTAGCCTCTGACAGTCAAGAATTACTAAAACACACACACACACACGCACACACAGCATCCTTGCGGTCACTTCACCTTCCAGTGCTAAACAAGTGGCCGACTTTCGACTAACTCTTGATTAATGCATGGATCTTCACTGAAACGACAAGACACACACACAAAAAAAAAGCTTCACTGCAAAATGCCACCAGACTAAGAGGCTTGATGCGACTCTGGGACACATCTATAATATACCAATGTTTCCATTCAAGCTGTCCTGTCATAAGCAGTTACCATCAGTGAAGAAGCAGGTTAGACAAACTCTGTATAGCAAGATGGATGGTTTGCTGTGGGCCATTGTGAGCACTTGCAAAAAACGCTGCCTCTACTAACCAAGACAGAATAACACCAATCATTTGCAGCTCTCGCTCCTCCATAATCCTCTCTACAGAATGTAATACTAAATGTGTTTGTAATAGTATACAGGAATGAAGGGCCATCACATGAACTCCTCAGAATCTAATGCATATGGCCCCAGCTCATATATCTGCACCATTTACATTGTTACTGTTGGTGTTGTTGTATTATAAAACATAGACTATTATATATATATATATATTTTTTTTTTTTTTCAAGATATGCAGCTTTTCACACTCGCAACCAATTCGCTTATCAAAGCTTGACAGACATGGAAAGCATTTTCAATGCAAGCACCTTGAACAACTGATTGCAGATATTCTGGCTGAACTTTAAGGCGGTATGCAGTTCCAGTAGGAAATCAATAGAACTCTCATGATTGCCAGAGAGAAACACACTGGCGGTCATCATCGCAATTTTACACAATCATGGCCTACCGTGGCCTACTGGTTAGCGCTTCGGACTTGTAACCGGAGGGTTGCCGGTTCGAACCCTAACCAGTAGGAACGGCTGAAGTGCCCTTGAGCAAGGCACCTAATCCCTCACTGCTCCCCGAGCGCAGCTGTTGTAGCAGGCAGCTCACTGCGCCGGGATTAGTGTGTGCTTCACCTCACTGTGTGTTCACTGTGTGCTGAGTGTGTTTCACTAATTCACGGATTGGGATAAATGCAAAGACCAAATTTCCCTCACGGGATCAAAAGAGTATACAGCGGGGAAAATAAGTATTGAACACGTCAACATTTTTTTCAGTAAGTATACTTCCAGTGAGGCTATTCGCATGAAATTTTCACCAGACATTAGTATTAACTTAGGTAATCCACACATATTAAAAAATCCAATCAGTAATATCCATAAGTAGAGTTATGAGTAAAAAAGTGGAATGGCACAGGAAAAAAGTATTGAACACGCTAAGAAAAAGCAGTACACAAAGGCAAGGAATGGCAAGGAACAAGCTGGAATCTATAAGTAGTTAGAGAGTAATTATCCCTCCTATCTGTGCAAATTAATATAAGCTGGCTTAGTACATACTGATGGGCTATAAAAAGGTTTTTCGTTACCAAGGTGTCACACAAGAAACATTTCATGATGGGTTAAAGCAAAGAGCTCTCGCAAGACCTTTGCAACCTTATTGTTGCAAAACATATCAATGGAACTAGTTACAGATGCATTTCGAAACTTCATCATTAACCGGCCATGCACAGGATCTCCTTGCAAGATTTCGAACCAGGAAGTCAGAAGGATTGTCAGAAGAGTAGCCCAAGAGCTAAGGACCACTTGGAGAAAGCTCCAGAAAGACTTGGATGCAGCAGGTACAATTATTACAGAGAAAATAGGTATTGCACTCCACCACCATGGCCTCTATGCACGCTCACCCCGCATGACTCTATTACTGAAGAAAAACATGTCGAAGCTCGTTGAAAGTTTGCTTTCAACATTTGGACAAGCCTATGAAATACTGATAGAATGTATTCTGGTCAGGCGAGAGCAAAATTGAACTTTTTGGATGTCATACTACATACCATATTTGGAGGAGAAATGGCACTCTGCATCACCATAAAAATACCATACCAACAGTGAGGTTTGGAGGTGGTGGTATCATGGTGTGGGGCTGTTTTTCATCTCATGGTACTGGCGGACTTCTTTCAGTTGAAGGAATGATGAATGGAGCCCTTTTGTTCCGGGAGAATCTTGCCATTCACCAAGATGATGAGGATGAGACATGGCTAGACCTTCCAGCAAGACAATGATCCAAAGCATTCAGCAAAGGAAACTCAGAGAAAGGAAATCAAGGCCCTGACTTCAATCCAATTGAATAGTTTAGGAAGTTAACTAAAGATCAGGATTCACAGGAGGGACCCCTAGAATCTTCAATATTAAAAGACTATCTGTTTAAACAAATGGGCCAAAATCATACCGGAATACTGCGACTGATTAGTTTCGTCATACAGGAAATGCCTTGAAGCTGTCATTTCAAATAAAGGCTCTTCCCCAAAGTATTTAAGAAATTTCAGCAAGCGTGTTAAATACTTTTTTCCTGTGTCATTCCACTTTATTACACATAACTCAATTTATGGACTTTAATGTTTTGATTTTTTTATATGGGTGGATTATCTGAGTTAATACTAATGTCTGATGAAAATTTCATGCAAATAGCCTCATTGGATGTATCCTTACTGAAAAAAATGTTGACGTGTTCAATACTTATTTTCCCCGCTGTATATACTTATACTTATACTAACCATTTATAAAACTTCTGTTGAGCTCAGCTACAAACTGATCCAACGCATGGGGCTGATCCATAAAGTTAGTTTCACGTTGTGAGATAGTTGTTTTAAATTACATTTGACATTTTTGTTGGGAACTTTTCAGTCGATGGTTTATCAGGATAAAGTGGAGGCAAATCAGACTTCACTTCTAATATGTGATTTTCTATCTTAGATACTTTATACTCCAGTACTCCTAAATGTAATTGACTATCACTGCATTAACAGACACTGTATGCGATTTTGGTCCGATTTTAGCCCTGATTCAGTCGGACCAGACAAATTTAAGAATCAGGCAGAATTCCCATCCAATTCATCATGCAGTTTGAACAGACTTATTCTCCCAGTTAGAAGACAACGTTCAACAATCAAGTTCAAGTTCCAGGCTGATCCAAACTAGATTTTAAACAAACAGATATGTTTGTCAACAGTCTTGTAGTGTGAGAAGTTCAATCACAACTGACTGAAACGTGTAGTGCGAGTTACCACAGCACAGTGTCTGCCAGGCTTCTGGGGCACTTCAGTTCCAGGTTACGCTACTATCAAACAATCGGTAATATGTGTTAAGGTGACATAGAGCCTCTTCTGAGCAATGTTGCCAGGAAATCACATGACCGGCTCCATGTGTTTTGATTGGATGATCATGATAATTTGCCTGGTTAAAGGTGCAGTCAGGGATTGTTTATGTTTATGTTTATATTTACATTTATTAGCAGACACGTTTGTGCGAAAAAACGTAGATTATATTTTAACCAAGGACCAAACTATACACAATATACAAGGTAGCTCACCCCTACCTTCAGTATTCCCAGAGAAATTCCACACAGAGTTCCACCTTTAAAGTTCTCCAGATGATAATTTGTTGTGCAATGTGGGTGCAGGGGCAAGTGCCCGAACAACACTGCTCAAGAACACTGCTCAACAACTGTTGCATGTATTGCTCGAAACATTAACCAGTGTATTAGCTTGTGTGTCTGCATGAGAGGAGTTGGATGGCTGACTGTAGCACACCTGTAGGGGTCCTGGTACCTGCTCTCTCCGGGTCGGGCTCAATGTCGAAGTCGAAGCACAGGGCACAGCCTCGCTCCGCCACCTGGTAAGGGAAGAAGCTCTCAAACAGGTCGACTCCAGCCTCTACACAGTCAAGGACCTCATCAGGACAGCCCACACCCTGCAGTAGCCTAGACGCAACACACACACACGCAAACTATGAACATATTCACACACAAATACACACACAAACTATAAACATATTATTCACACACAAATACACACACATACACACACGCAAACTATGAACATATTCACACACAAACTATAAACATGTTCACACACAAATACACACACACACACACACAAAGTAAGACCACACACCAAAGCACACATACTAATACAAGATATACACTCACACACAGATAAACATAAAGATGAAATAATTGTACAAAACCACAAACGCAAACAGACAACACCACACACATCCACATTCACATTACAATAAACCATTTAGCCATACCAGCCTAATTCAGTGCCAAGCAAACTCACTGAAGAGCTCAATTTAAGTGCCAGTTTCCAAACAGAGCTGGCGCAACATGAGCCCATTTCCTTCAAAGCCAAAATATTTGGAAATGTACAAACACAATTTTGTCCACAAAAAAAGGACCCTGAGGATTTCATTTTTAAGGCCTGGCATGACAAATGCCTCACAAATGATCGACTTTCTCTCTAATTTGTTTCCATGCACTAATTATAACACCATTATAGCGTCAATCATCAGACTACGTCAGCAGCCTCATTTTCCTCCTATACTTCATCTGGCATCGTTGGCATGTCTCACTCATTGTCATTAAATCAAACCACGTGAAAGGAATCCACAAGCCTCCGCTAGCCAAACCGCCAAGCACCCTGTGATACACAGACACGACAAGGTTGTCAACTTGACGGCTTACTCATATTTTAACAAGAAGCTTTAAGGAGGCGTGAAATTGGTGAAATGCGTTGGTTGGCTGCCTAATGAGGAAACGCTGATGCGACTTTACATTGTTTGCCCTGAAATAAAGCATTTCCTATAATCTCTGATGTCGCTCTCAGCTACAGAGCGGCGGATATTCTCAGACGATGTGTCAATCTGGTTCAGTTGGCTCCTGCCCAGTCACAGCAGACACCGCAGTTGACAGTAGTCCCAGGAACGAATGTGGCCCAGATTGGGGCAGCCGTGGCCTACGGGTTAGCACTTCGGACCTGTAACCGGAGGGTTGCCGGTTCGAACCCCGACCAGTAGGCACGGCTGAAGTGCCCTTGAGCAAGGCACCTAACCCCTCACTGCTCCCCGAGCGCCGCTGTTGATGCAGGCAGCTCACTGCGCCGGGATTAGTGTGTGCTTCACCTCACTGTGTGTACACTGTGTGCTGTGTGTGTTTCACTAATTCACGGATTGGGATAAATGCAGAGACCAAATTTCCCTCACGGGATCAATGGTAAGTGTTGATGCTAAGACACTGAGAGACTCAGAGACATGCCCCCCATTCAGCCTTTAGCCTGGACAGCAATAGAGTGTGGACTCTAATTCAGGCCAGATATGGTGCCATATCTCTCTCTCTCTGTCTGTGTGTGTGTGTGTGTGTGTCTATCTCCCTCTCTCTCCCTCCCTCTCTCTCTCTCTCTCTCTCTGTTTCACTCACAGTCATATTCACACTCTCTCTCTCTCTGTCTCTTGTCTCTCTCTCTCTCTCTCTCCTAAGAGACATATCAGATGCCCTTCTCCTCCCTTCTTGTGACTCAGAACTGCTGCTGACTGCAGACCTTGACACACTTTTGCCAAGTGTGCTTGGAAAGGCACCTCACTGAAGCATTGAGAGGGGGGGAAGGAAGTTGGGGCACTGGGCAGCTGCCTCACCCCAATATGAGGACACGACCAGTCACTTGGCCATGCCGGTCACATGTATCTGATAAAACATGGCCCAGCGAGTCTTAACACACCAGCCCACAGGTGTGCTGCCTTCATCAGGCCCATAATGCTGTTCAATGCTCTCATTATTGCACTGGTGATTTGTGAGAGGAAATGTGCACAGCTGTATCACCTATCTAGGTGTTTTCACTGAAGTCAACATGCAATTTTACAGACGTACAGACTAAGACTTTGCTAGACTTGGCCTAGCAAACGGCAAGTCAGGCAAAAAAAAATGTCATTAATCTTGAGCAATGGCCAGAAAAAGGAAGTCTTCAACATGTGCCATGACGATAGACTAACTCATAAATCATCTGCTTCTTCCACTGAGCAACATAGAGGTTAGATCTCATAGAGGGGCTAGGGATCATATTTTATTGCCAAACAGCAACACTGACACCATTTATTTATTTATTTTTCAGGAAAATGTCCCTGCAATATTTCCTTATAACTATCTTGGTACTGATTGGCTGCCATAACTTCCTGTCAGTAGATCCATACACCCTGAGCCTTATGCTTCCTGCTGGGAATGTGCCTGGCTCTACAAGAATCACGTGGCACGGAATGAGGTTAGTAATTAGGTGACAACCTGTAGTGCTCTAAATTCGATTTCTACTGCAGAGACTTGAGGCTCTCCCCCTCTCCCCATGCAGCCTCTGTCTACAAAGAGCAGTCCTGAGCAGTACTGAATATTATTAGTGGGGAGATTCAAACTTGCTGGAAAAGACAGGGATTTGCCAGTTTTGTGTTATATGACATCTCTCTTGCTGCTCATACGAACCACACAACAGTCCTGTCGAGAGTTATGGCAACAAGAAAGCAAAAGCAACAAGCAGATAAGCCAGTAAAAAAAAAAACTAGAAACCTAAGCTCAAGTGTTTACCCTTTTTTTTCTTCTTTTTTTGCCTGCTTGTTGCTTTTGCTTTCTTGCTGGGAATGTGCCTGGCTCTACAAGTTTGTTATGAAAATGAAATCCTGGCAAATGGGTCCACCAAGGCAATCCAAAATGTTCATGATGAATTAAATAACGCTTCAGTTCAGTTCACTTTCGAGAAAAATATTCTGAAACTATGATGGTCTAGCACAGGGAATTATACATGCTTTTATGCACACAATTCTGAAATTCTATTAAAGAGTGTTTTTCTTTTGGGACGAGCAACAAAGCCTAGAAAAACCACAAGCACACAACAAAATTATGAAAACCGAGCACACCAGCTCAAAGTGTCCCTAATAAGCTCAGGCCCCACATAAGTGTCCTCTGAAGTTTTACTCCAGACATGGTTTGCAGCTCAAGCAGGCAATTATAAAGTGTGCACACTTACAATATGCACAACAACAAAAGCAGGGTTATTATTATTAGCTAGGGGTGACAAATATTTCTCTCTCTCTCTCTCTAACCTTGAGCCTTTTGGGCATCACTGCATTGCCGCTTCAATTTCTGATGACGTGAACTGGTTCCTGATCAGCTCAAGAACTGGCTCCTACTAATGATGCCCAATGGCCCTTCAACAGAATTACTAGAATCTTTTCTAGGGAAAAAAAGTGCTCTCCACTCAACCAAGCCTGTGTGGATTCTTTCTGCCCCTGAGGCGATCTCAATAAGATGATGGCTATCCCTATATGGGAAGCTGGGGCTGAGTGTGGAGTTAGGAAATATACGCCTCATTAGCTCACACGGAGTCAAAGTGGAAATTCACCCAAATTCCAAGACGACCTCTCCATCTACTTCTCCTGATCTTTTTCCACATCCCAGTAGGCCCTTTCACACTGGCAAAATTGCCGCGATTTTATGTACCAGAATCGCGGAACGACTGTCCCTTTCACATAGACCGAGGCGGAACGGCGGGACAAAGTGTCTCGCCAAATTTACTACCCAGCCCCCTAGACATTTTGCCGAGTTTTTTCGTTCCGCCACCAGTGTGAATGGGTCAAGGCGGAAAGGGGAATCTGGGCGGGCATTCCAATGCTATGTCCAGCCCACCACAGGAGATTGCAAATAAATCTAACTGATCAAAAGCAGCAATAGCAGAGACAGCACATTGTGTCAATCTATAAATGTACAAAGTCTCCAGTCATTCAATGCCTGCTACAGTTGACTGTAGCTTGGAATGCAATCCATAATAGGCTATCCTAAAATCCTGCGATAAAACAATTGCATGAACTCATGAGCGTCTGTCTGCCCTATATGTATATCCTCTGATTGTAATGCTTACAGATATCTAGGCGATATTTGTAACATTTATTTTGTATTTGGCCTGTAAAATCATGTAGACTTATTGAACAATTTAAACACATTAGGAACCGCAAAGTTGGAGACATGCATAAAGACATTGCTGCAAATTTAAAACCGGATTACTCTGGAATGGCTAACTGTGCAGGGGAACTGTGCTTTAGGCTACACCTTTATGTTCGGTAAGGTCTGCTGTTTATTCTGATATATGGTTTGTCATGTGTTGAGGGAAAGTTCGCGAAGTATTCCACCAAGATGAATGGGTAGGGAGACGGGCGCAAAAAATATGATTAAATTAAAGTTACTTTTCTCGCGAACCGTTTACCACAACAACTAACATCGTTTAAAGGCTGAGAAAAAGCTCTTTCGTGTGATACATGTGATGTCTGTGATGAATAGGCTATTTCGCAAGTAGTTCAGCAAATTTGGGTGGGACAGAAATACCTTTACAGAGCAGCAGTTCTGGCCATATCGCTCTGGCTCACATGATGTACTGCTTTAAATGCATTATCGCTTCACTACCCAACACGCGAACAAGAAAGAAAAGAAAACAGAAACCAATGTGCTTATGTCGCGATTTCCGATAGGCCCAGGCCTAGAGAAAAGACAGCTATGGCAACCTAACAATTAGGATTTGCTTTGCCTACACTGCTGTTTGGTTGTCCCAAACTTTGAGACGATCCATACTCTCATTAACTGAATCTTATCAACCCGAACTGCGATGTTGAGTGACAGGATGCAATGCCTAATAATCTCACTGCCTTCGGCATAACTGCTAACAGTGCGCCTAGGCCTACTGTTAAACACCTGAAAAATATTAAGCTGCTGTTTTCTTTTCATGACGAGCACTAGGCCTGGCCTACGCTTGAATGATTTATGACTGAATGGAACGTTGCGTTTTTAAAGAACTGCTTATTACGTCGTGTGACAAAGTTTACACTAATCATCATCTTCTAATGTATCCTTATGTTGAGATGTCCATTCTCTTTGCCCTAGGCTATCATTTGTGCGCGAAGCATGTTTCAATTAAGACAGTACACAAGCTATTTTAATTGTTGTAATATTGAATTATTTCATGAATAAATGGCCAACGCAAGGGGCAACTCTTCTCTTCAATTTCCCTTACGTTTTATTGTCTGAAGACATCTATTGCAAGAATTTAACATTCTAACAGCAACAGCAAAGCAAATGCAAGCTGACCAAAGTGCAGTCGGTTCTCCCGCCATGGTTTTTGAAATCACACACCTGCTGTATCTAAAGGCCCACGCACATAAGGCCTACTACGACTATCACTCTACACGCCCCCTGTTGCACGTCACAATTTAATTTACTATAGCTGATCCTGCCTCCTGGCTCCCCAAAATGCTGCATCATGTGAACAGATCAGCAGGCCGGCAAATTTTCACCTCGCTTTCAGACACAAAAAGACGGCAAAAAGACGTCCCCTCTTCCCGCAAATTTAGCGTGATCTCTGTGTGAAAAGGCCTAGTGTCTCCCAAACATGGACCAGGAGCTTAGTTAGTTGCCATGACTCCCGTGAGGAATCGTGAGCATGTTGCCATGGTTCCTGGGAGTCGCGGGGCGTATAATCAGCCAAGGGTGATGAGAAGGCACGAGGGAGACAGCTTCTCAATCTCCAGCAGAGAGTGGGAGAGAGAAAGCGCACCTGGGATTGCCTTTGCGTGTGTGTGTGTGTGTGTGTGTGTGTGTGTGTGTGTGTGTGTGTGTGTGTGTGTGTGTGTGTGTGTGTGTGAGATGGAGAGCTGGAGAGAGAGACAGGGTGGGATAGCGAGTGTGTGTGTGTGCACGTGTGTGTCTGGGAGGTCCAAGAGATGACCGCGTGGATGGGCAGCAGGAGATCAGGAGAAAGAAAGTGGAAGGCGAAATTGGAGAGCGTAATCTGTGCATATTTGCATGTGAATGTGCGAGACAGTATAAAAGAGTGGAGAGGACCATTCAAGTGTGTAAGAGTGTGTGTGTGTGTGTGTGTGTTACAGGGAGGATGTGTTGCAGGGATTCACCTGGGTTTGTCTTGAGGTAGCTCAGCCATCGTTGCGGCAATCAGCTGGTTCCGTAGGTCGGTCCCCATGGCGCCCGACTGGAAACCATCCAGAACGAAGCCGGCGACCGGCCGTTTGGCTGTCTCGCGCGCCGACCGCAGACGTTCCTCCTGCACGTCGCCCCCTTCCACCACCCCGAAGATCTCAGCCTCCGTCAGCGCCTGAAATAGAAACCAACAGACATCACTCAGGGGCACATCAGTCAGTGAACACAGACATTTTCCATACAATACAAAGACGCGCCACTATGCGCGTAAAGTTGTAGATCTAAGAGGAGCTGTGTGCATCTTCAGCACTTTGACACCAGTACTGAAGATGATCCTCAAAGCCCTCCAGCATGTGGTGTTCCCCACAGCAGGGGGCTACAGAAAATTGCTCTCAACTCTCTGACAAACATGTGTCAAACACTCTGTATCTGCCATGCAAGCACTTCTGAACCGAGAGAGAGAGAGAGAGAGCGTAGGAGGACAAATGTTTAGAAGGCTGTGGGTGTAGCGTATAGACGTAAGTAGACGTTATTATATCTGCATCTGAATAGCTACAGCTATGCCAGGGTCAAAGGTTAGGTTCCTCTGTCAACAAAAAAAGTACTGAAATGTATAGCTAAACAACAAGTTTAGCTTAAATGCATATGGAAAATGATTATATGTAAATGTTATGGAAATGAGTGGTCAAATGTCTACCTCTAGGAGGGAAAAAACAAAACTCCAATTTACTTGTCCACAATTGTACAGCTGTAAGTTAAAGTGCTTTGTCCTTTGTCCACCATATTATAATGTAAGCATTGCATGCAGAACACACCACACAATTTCAAAACAAAATACACAAGACTGATGCAACGAGCCTCCACAAATAGATATAAAAGACACAGGTTTAAAACAATACTCTATATATTTTGCATATATTTTCTGTGTGTGTGTGGGGGGGGGGGGGGGGTGCATACAGTGTACCTGTGTTTTCTGGTGAAGGACGAGACACTCGTCCAGATGGCTGAGGGTTCGGTCCACTGCCTTGCGCACCCTCTTGCGCGTGGTGTTCTCCTGGCCTGTCTCTCCGTCGGCCATGCTCTGGTACCAGTCTGGCTGGATGGCCGCCTGGAGAGCCATGTAGCGCTGCACGGTCAGCTCGATCCGACCGCCGCTCCCCCACACAGACACCGTCTGCAAACCACATTTGGTGTTGTAACCATACACCAAATACTTAAGTCCATGAACACACGTTTCTTTTATTGCCTTTTTCTTTTTTCTTTCTGTATTTATACTGTATTCGTACTTTGTACTGTAATTAAGTGGAGTGTTAGGTCAGGTGAGCAATATCTGTGTCTATTTGAGGGTATGCTCATATTTTTTAAAATTGCTGCTGGATTTTTTTAAATTGCTACTGTATTTCTTATCAACTTTTGCATTTTAGGGTGCCTTTAAGATCTGGCTAGGGACAACAGATGGAAACTAGCATTTGTAGCTAACTCTGGCTTGTTTACAGCAAGTAACTTGTCTGTTGATTAATGAGCATTGTCCCTATCAAATAAAATAAACAAAAAAACATTCAGACATCAAACCGTATCTATGACCTAAGGTGTCTAAGAAGGCCAGTTCTTAGCCGTGTTCAATGTGTGCACTCAACTTGTACAATCATGGACAAATGTTTTGGCAGTAAACATTCTGGGTTTTGCAAACTTTTCTGCTTCAGTTTTTGTGGTGCCGATTAACATTGTTTCTATATTATTGTGCAGAGCGAACAGATGCACATAGCTTATATGTTGCTGTTCATGCATCGTTAATGGGAAAACAAATCTCATGGCTCAGACGGAGCCCTAAACAATTCCAGCCAATCAACACGTTGCTTAGGGAAACCGAATGGTGGAGTGACGTTTGACTGGCTGTTGAGCTCAATCAACTAATTAACTTGTTTGTGATTTATTAATTTATTATATTATTTAATTACAAACACACATCTCGTGGTCAGGGTTGTGCAAAATTCAAGAATTCAATTGAAACTGGCTCTTAAATTTCAATTCAGTTGTTTCATTTGCATTTCAATAGAGGTAGCAAACAGGAAGCAAAATTGCTATTTGAATTTTGCATAACCCTGCTAGAGGTGTGAATGGCTTAACCTCTGACCTTATTGGTGATGTAACCTGGAGGGTTGGGCGAGGCTGGGTCATGGAGAGAGCAGTACACCACTGTGTCATGGAGACCTGGGGCCAGAAAAATGAAGGGCATTAAGGTCTTCTCTTCATGCATCCCGCATGTTTTTCAAAGACCTGACATTTAGTTTCTGAAACTGCAATTGTTGTAGTCGAAAACATCAGTGTATGCAAACAAAAGGTTACAACCTTTGCTAAAGACTATCTAGTGAGGAGATGGGAATTTTTATTTGTAAGGCTTTAACTCATTGCTGAAATCCATGGCTGCCTGCAGCAATACTCAAAAAAGGGCTCCTCCACACTTGTGACTTTAATTATGTTTCTAGTCTTCAGCTTGTTTGCTGAGGGCTAGAAATGGTTCAGTGATTCGCTCAGCAATCTACCCCTCTCTCCCTCGTGCTGCCAGGGTGCACCTCTTTATTCTGCTCTCGCCTAATCACATGCACTAGGTAGCATTTGATGAAACATACATTTACCACACTCAGTTTGCCCTTTCAAGCAGCGACCACTGAAAGCAAGAAACAGCAAGAGACTATACCATTGCGATAGATGTCAATTGTCTTGATCAAAAACAGACAGAACAAAAAAACAGACTACCATCTTATTAATTATGTATAATATAAAAGGGAAATGAATCTATGTGGCGTTTACAATACCCTATTCCTAACCAGCTCAAGAATCAAAAACATTATCTTTATGTCAATGTGAGTAATTAAGTGTAGGAGGTGGGCATATAAGCAATGCCATGTAAATAAGGCATGAATTCAGTTCAACTACTTAACTGCTCGCAGGACATGCAGCCTACATGTGCGACCTAATTTCAAAAGAACATCATACAGAATGCAGTATGTATGCTACAATTCTAGTTAGTATATGTGGGCAAAGAACATTTTTCATTTAAAATGCATGGTTTTGTTTGATAGATATGTGTGGATCCAGAATGTTTTCAATTCTCTTTTCGCTTTTCGCTTTTAACCATTTCCCCCTACAGTTGCATTTGAAAATCTCCAACTTATCAGTCTTGTGCATAGCATATCCATGAAACTTTACCAAAGTGTTTCTTTTTCAATATGGTTAACTATCTTACTCAAAAGCTAGGCTATACATTTTCAAGTCAATTACTCTGCTCTTAGCATTTGTAGCCACTATGGCATGGATGGGTGTAAGTGAGTGAGGGAGTGAGTGGTAAAAGAATAATGAACAAGGATGGCGACAGGGGAAAGCAGAGCTGTTCATTGTGTAGAGTGAGCAGGATGTGCTACCTGGTGAAAGTAAATGAGGGAAGCGTGTGAATGTGAGCATCTCTGAGACAGGACTCAGGAGATGACTGATGCCAATCTGGCCCTGATCTGGGACAAATCACTCAACCATATGACCTGTATGACCTGTTTTAAGGATTAAATTTGAAATATCTCCACCAAGTTCCACTCATAAAGCTGGAGACACATATAAGCCATATTGAACTAAAAGCACCGATATTAGAAGGGTATCGCCAAGGTCAAAATACCCCATTTTTTTGGATTGATAGTTTAGGATTGGTGTTTTATTAAAAGCCAAATTTGTTGTCTATTAAAAAAGAATTTTCCGTAATCTGTAGACCTAAGCGATAACTGATGTTTATGTTTTTTGCTGTAGTATCTTTTCAGTATTGGTATCTAGATACTTAAGCAAGTTATCATATCTAAATCATAATTTTGGTATCGTGCCAGCACTGTATTCAAAAGTCAGGAAGGTAAGGAGTGAAACTCAACAATCAACATTGCCTCAACACGATGGCTGACACAAAAGCAAAAAGGTGTGATACTTTTGTTTCAGTAGTATGAAACTGGCTGTTGTTTTTCAGGACGACTAATGAGAACGTGAGATGAGAGCAGTACCATGGAGCACAATGCTCACCCGCAAACTTCCGTACTCCTTCTTTAAATTCCTCCAGCACCTCCTGATGTTCTGCCCTGCGGGACACCGAAAACACATTAAGCACAAACAAATTAAAATAAACACATTAAGCATACATATATTTCTTTTGTGTGTTTGGAAGAAAAACAATAATTGAGTGACACTAGATGGACTGACAATATGAGGAGTGTTGTTAACAACCCTTTTCCACAGCTACCAAGTTCACAGCCGTGAGCCTTCATTCTTCACTGACAACCTAGCAGCTATGTAGTCAGTTCTCTGAACCGTGCAGTCACAACCTGCCTCCCCAGGCTAAGGGTGCCACAAGAAACCAAGCAGCAGTCCTACTGCATACCCTCAGTCTTCCCAGGTGTATGACACATTTCCTTCATTCACCCCTCTCACTAACAGGGAGGTGTCTAAACTCCTGACATGCAGCTGTTCTACTACAATCCCTCTGGACTCTATTCCAACAGATCTCCTCCAAAGTATAAGTGACTCCTCTCTTGCTCCTTACAAGGTTGCAAGAAACATGTGTCATGACTGATAACCAGCAAACCTTCTCTGACCATGTTGCTTCACTCTATTCAATGTAAGAAAAATCAATACCTAACCCAACACATAACCCAGCTCCTAGTTAAGACTATGGTTCTCTTTTGCCTTGACTACTGCAATGCCCTCCTCACTGGACTTCTGGCTTGTGCTGTAAATCAATACTGAAGGTCCAAAACACGGTGACATGTCTGGTTTTCAATCAACTGAAAAGGGCAAACGATACCCCGCTGTTCATAGCCCCGCACATCAAATTCAAGTCACTAATGCTTGCTTACAAACTGATGGATGGGTCTGCCCCCACCTACTTAAATGCTCTCATAAAGACTTATGTTACCCCCTCGGCTGCTGCGCACCTCCAAGGAACATCATCTAGCACTGGCGCCCCAAATACACAGCAATCCAAACTATTTCCATCAGTAGTCCCCCAATCGTGGAGCGACCTGCCAAATGCCATCAGAGTAGGGGCCACCCCCTCTAACTTCAAGAAGCTCTGCTCCAAACACTTTTAACAACCTATAACATGCACTTCCCACTCTTCCCTCCTCTACCCCCTTCTTCTTCCACATCACTTTGACTAGTACTAAACGTCTGCACTCTCATCCTCTAATAAGAGTAATGATTGATGCAGTATTTATTCCTACATAAGGTCTCCTCTGCACTGTATTTTGAATACAATGACTCCTCTAATAAGAGTAATGATTGATGCAGTATTTATTCCTACATAAGGTCTCCTCTGCACTGTATTTTGAATACAATGACTGACTAAATTAATAAATATAAGTGTGTGTGTGTTTGTGTGTGTGAGAGAGAGAGAGAGCGAGAGAGAGAAGGAGATAATGTGTGTTTGAGTGAGCAACTCACAGAGTGGCAAGGGTCACTTGTGTGACAGCAGGCAGATTGGTCAGAGTGTGTAGGGTGTCTTGAGTCAAGTGTGGTACTGAGCCGCAGCGTGTGTACAGCAAGCATCCGGGAGTTTCAAGAGAATGCCCCCCTGTCTTTCCTAGTCCTGTCAGCACACCCAACCGACATCCCTGTACAACTCGAGATATCTCCAGCTTCATAGCATGAATTTCGTGGAAGTCGCTGTAGAGGAGTGGTTGAGGCGCTAAGACAGAAGAAAGGGCAAGGCACTTTATGAGTTTCACCAAGGCAAACACGACAAAATGTTAAGACTCAAGCATTTCCAAGACATTACTGGCTGACATAAAATGCTGATGTCTACATTTCATGGTTTCAGCTGTCTAGACTATTGTCTGGACAGCATGTGAGCATCGCTGAAAATATTCACTTCACTGCTTCAATTCTGCTACTTCTGATAGCATGTGCTAGCGTAGGTTAACGTTACCACCAGTTCATACAGTTTTACCAAGATGTAAATGTATAGTTATGTAATGCCATTAGGGTGATTCATAGCAAGCAATTGTAGATTTCTGTTTCTTTGCATCATAACTAGTGAACTGAGGTGTAGCCTTGTACTGTAACGTAAAGCTGAACAAAATTTCCTAGCATCTACACTTACCGCATGTAGCACGTGAAAACTACACGTCGCTTGTCTCTGGTTTACGACGTCATCGTGAATGTAGCGAGGAAGAGGGCGGAGTTCAATTGGATATAAACTTTAAATATGGAAATAAACCCTTTTTGTAAAAAGGATCATTATTATAAAACTACTCGCTAGTCATCAAATAGGTAATCATAATAATTTCAAGCAGCAACAATCATCGGACACCATGGTTTAAACACAGATAAGTATTTAAGCCATTAGACACCAGTAGAGCAATGTTTATGTGCATGAATGTTATTTTCCTATTTTTCAATGATGGCAACTAGCCGCAAAAGTACCAAATAAGTCATCTAGTTTATGTTTGTGGCAAGAGGCAGTTGCTATAGTAACAGAAAAGACGCTTTAAATGGTACTATATTCTGGGAGTTGTGGTTTGGTTCGGTTGAAGATAATTACGACCGAAGCAACTAAAGAGTACTTATTAACTACAATACCCAGACTGCATTTCTGTCCAATGTCATTCCCAGAAGTTTACATCTCAAACAAGGGAGACCACAACAACACCTTTGGATTAGACTACAGTTGAATTTAAAAAAAATATTAGGCCTAAGAAGTGGGTTTACTTGATACAATTTTAGTATAATTATAATTATATGTTCTACGATCCTCCATTATGAAAGACGGACACAGAGCCGACCTTTTCCGCTGGAAAAAAATAACTCAAAGCAAAAAGCCATCAACCACGAAGGTAGCCTAAAGCTTATTGTCATATCCGATGTTCAAAATGTGAATGTTTGACAACTTAACGAAGATTTGTTTGACTAGAATTTGCTTGGATGACGTCCACTTTAAGTAGCCTGGGCCTATGGGCATGGGAGCAATTCAAGCTTTCTCAGTATTTCTAGTTGTAGATTAGCTATAAGCTTAGCCCATGACCTAGGGGTTTAGACTTTTTAATAGGTTGTTAAAAAGCTCGTCCATACATTTTAGAAACATTTTCTATATTTGATCATTTTTCATTTTAAGACAGAAAGAATAATCCATGCCTCGTCTTCATTAGGCTATTGCAAATTCCTTCACCTTTCTAAATCACCTATCTTATGCCCAGCAGCAAACTGATCAGACATCAGCAGTCAGGGGCAGGATATTGCTGTGAAAATGTAGGGGGAAGACATCACTCCAGTTCTGGCCTCTCTACATTACTGAATATATCACTGACTTTAGCCCTCTCATAGCCTTTCTAAGAAGTCCTTGTGAGATATAGGCTATTTTGCCTATATGTATCCTGGACAAGACAAGAAAAGTAGGGGTATGAAATTATGTGTAAGTAGCCACTTGTATCAAAGAGCTCACAGCTTTTCCAGCAGCTTTATCTGGGTGGATCTGTATGCTGCAGCCTGTGGTTTGCCAAATTACCTTTAAATGGTGCAATAAAGATAAGAAGTTTGCACTGATTTCCCTCCTATTTATTTACTGTAGGTGCAACGTGATAGCCATGATATAGACCATTGGATAAAGGTAGGTAGTTTAATTCTCACAACCCTTTCAGCCACACTGTAAAAAAGGAAAAGTCAGGGCTGTCCTTACAGAGAATTATGCTTAAAGGCCAGTAGAATTTGGAATTTGGAGCTGTAGTTTATGTTATGTCTTAAAGTATTAAATATCAAAGTTATCTTCCTTTACTAAGTATATCTGAATGCCTACTCTCAGTACATGCTACCTGTATAACACAATCACGGTGAAATTACATGAATATTTGATGTAGGCCTAAGCCCAATCAATTTCATTGGAATTACTTAATCAAATTGGGTTATCACAGCATGAATCAATTTTGTAAACCGAATTCTAGACAGACATGTGCAACCAATGTACACAATAAAATCAAGTAAATCCAGTGATTTATTTTTTTCAGTGCAACTGTCTCCTCTGTCTCAGAATAAATAATGAGTAGGCTGTATGTGATCTTTGCATATAATGTGCCTTTTTATGTAAAGCTTCAAAACACAGACACACACAGACAGACACAGACACAGACACACACACACACACACACACACAGACACACACACACACACACACACACACACACACACACACACATACACACATTTCCCTTGCCGCTGTAAAAATGTCTTTTTTTCCCTTAGAGAGTGGAGAAAGCTTCAGAGTTTGCAGTCTCTGAGGTTTTCTCCCTTAAGAAATCCAAGACTGGCATTCACCATCAGGCAGTTTCATTGCAGAGCACAGATCAATTGCAAGACCACGATGAGGCATACGGTGAAGGTAAATTGTAACAAAAATTACCACCAAGTTCTGATTATGTAACAAAAGACATGCCATACTCAGATATGTCATTCAATGTAATAAAACATGAAATATTGTGTGTATCCACATGCAGTGAATGTAATGTCAAGCACATGCTTGTGTTAAAAGCAATTTTCACTTAGCAGTAAGCACACAGAGGGAATTCTGAAGCTGTTTTTGGTGTATGGCACTTTGGTACTCATTGTTCCTATTGCTCTTTACTCTGTAGCGCAGGCAATTCTGAGCGAATGGATGAACCAAAAGTTGCGCCTTGAACTTGAGATGGATGATGAAGAGGAGGAGGAGATTACAAACAACATAATAGGGGCCCCTGTGTTGAGGTCACAGAATCATCCAACTGTGCCACAGTACAACAGTTTTCATGGTATTATTTGTTTGTTTGGTTCCATTTTTGAACAACTGCTGTGATGTTACAATTGTTATTTCTCACCTTCGCACATCCTTTGATGTTCACACTGTGGCATTCTCCTGGTCCCTCAGACATGTATGCCAACCTGGAGCAGGAAGAGGAAAGCTTTGTGGTAAATAACATCCTGCAGGAGCTCATGGAGCATGACGTGTTGGATCCTGGGATAGTGGAGGACCTGAGTCTGGACTCTGCTGACAGGGCCAAGAGGAGAACACGGAATCCGGGCCTGACCATGGAGGTGCGGCACAGACAGGTGAAGGAGAACCGACTGAGGAGAGACGTGGAGCAGGAAAGGGAGCGACGGGAGCGGGAGGCGCAGAGGGAGGTGCGCGAGGAGGCCCAGAGGAGGGTGAGGGAGGAGGAGATGAGACGTCAGCAGGAGATGCGGAGGAAAGATGAACTCCTGCAGCAGGAGGTGGTGCGACTACGCCGAGAGATGGAGGAGAGGAGAGCAGTGGAGCAGCTTGCTCGGAGGATGTAAAGTTGCCATGGCTACGGCTGGCCCACATTTTGAGCCTGACAGAGCCTTTTTCTCAACACTGTTGATACAAAAAAAAACATTTTTCAAAAACATGAAAACAGTTCCAAGTTCCATAAAGCTATATAATCGAAGGTCTTTAGGAGAGCAAATAAAGTGTGTGTGGGTGTTTGTGCTTTTCACACTTGGATCGCGTAATGTGTTCAGAGGCATTATATGTCTAAAAGCCACTTGTTCTTTATTGCAGGGAAAAAGAGAGGGAATACAGAGAAGCCAAGCAGAGAGAAACTCGGTCCATTAAACCTGCAGTGCTCGCATTAAACTCCCAGAAGCAGCGAGACGAGGAACAACTTGTGCAAGAGCAGGTGGACGCTAGAGTCCACATGCTGAATCTACAAGTGAGGATTTGGATTTGTTGTCAGTCTATGTGTGTGTGTGTGTGTGTGTGTGTGTGTGTTTTTGCGTTTATGTGTGTGTGTGTGTGTGTGTGAGAGAGAGAGGCTGCCAAGAGAACAAAGAATATGTATTCACTGTCAGTCAGAGAAGGTTGAGACAGGGGAGCACTTTCTTCTTCACTGCGAAAAATATGACCTTTTCACCAACTTCCAAAAAAACATATCAAAATTTGAAGACAATGGTAAAAATCGCCATACCTCTTGGCGAAGGGCCAAGAGAGTGTGTGTGTGTGTGTGGGGGGGGGGGGGGATTATAACAATACAGGACAACACACACCTTTTGTTGTGACACTGGAGGTCCACAGATCCTCTCATTTGGTGGATTCAAGTTGTGTACAGTGGGTTTATCCATTGGACTCGCCAATTAAAAAAACCCAAAGACAGTTAGATTTCTAAGAAGATTGCACTAATGTCACTAATGAAGAGTGCTGAGGTGCATGAAAAAGTAATTGGTTTGTGTTAGTAAGGTTGTGTAAGTGAGAGTCATTGATGATTTTATAGTTGAAGTTGTAGTTAACTGTGTGTGTGTGTGTGTGTGTGTGTGTGTGTGTGTGTGGGTAGTGCCTGCAGAAGCACTTCTCAGCCTGGTTCACCTTGGTGCTGGCACGTCGTCTGCGTCAGGGCAAGGCGGCAGCACTCTGTGATTGGAGGAGAAAACTGCGGGTTTGGCGGGAATGGCGAGCCCTGGTGTGGGCCAATAAGGAAGAGAGAGAGGCGGAGAGAACCGAGGAGGAGCTGCGATTGGAGCACAGGTGAGACCACATGGTCACTTCTACACCAATGACACACAGTATCCAGGCCTCTATCATCTTGATCAAGAGTATTAAGTAGGCCTATGCCGTAATTTCCGAACTATTAGCCACGGTTTATACATTGATTTTACAAAAAAATTTCAGCTATGAGGTTAATACACGGGGGCAGTTAATATGGTATTAATATGTTTTTGTTTTTTTTATTTGCATAAAACACTGTCCTGCGGTTTATACACAATGAAGCTTATACACAGGAAATTACTGTATTATGTTTTAGGTTTAAGTTGTTGTTTTATATACTCAGGAAGGTAGATCAGGGTACTTTCTCGAAACACACATACTGGTGTCACCTTGTTCCCATAAACTGATATACACACATGGATACACATAATTCATGCACACTTTTAACCAAAACCAATTTTCATTTTATTTGTTTGTTCTGTCTGTGTCTTGGGGTATTTCCATTTTATTTGTTTTTCTGTCTGTGTCTTGGCGTATTTCCATTTTATTGGTTTGTTCTGTCTGTGTGAAGCACATTGAATGATGATCATGTATGATAACGTGCTATACAAATAACTTTGACTTTGACTTTGACACATAGATGCAGAGTTAGTTAAGATCTTCCTAGTAAACAAGAGCTGCTGGGTTCCCAGTGGTGTTTGTGGGTGTGGTGGAACAGTTGTAGCATTGGCGTCTGACAATCAGTCGATTCCTGAACCCACCGTTGGGAGTCCGTGTTTGGAAAAATACTTACCAGTTCCCTTACACACATGCATATGTAGTGAGGCTATACAGACTGACAAGGATTGAGTGTGAATCCTACACTCACCCATTTGGTCCTGAATAAAGTCCTTGAATCACAGTACTAACAGAATGAGAAAGGGAGAGACATGTAGTCTCATCAGAGAGTAGAGTAGGCTGTTGAAGGAGTGTTTGGAACTGCAAGCTCATACAAATGATTATCATCCTACTGCCTAAACATTAAACAAGGGCACTTTTAATCATCTCTGCAATTTAGTTTGACCATGGGATTAGCATTTTTATGGAATACAAAATGTATAGGCCTACTCTTCCCTATCAGAAGTACCCGTCCTTTGGGTCTGTTTGAAGTGAACAGACACTGGTAAAATAATGAGTTGGCACGCCAGCTTACGTTTTGTGCTCCCAAAACAATATTGAACAACTGCTCAAGGTTTGTTGAGCCTAGCTTGAAATTAGCCTTGGACATTATGCCAGAACAAGCACTTGAATTATGGGAGATAATGATGGTTGTAACACAGAGGTAAAAAGTGTTTGATTGACAGGTTGATATCCCTTTAGGCGTTGTCAAGTGGCCGCAGAGAGTGACCGTAAGAGGCTGCTGAGACGGTGTCTGAATGATTGGCAGCTTTGGTGTCGAATGGAGAGAGAGCGACGGGAGCTTCTTCAGCAACAGGAGGAAACCAAACGAAAAATGGCTGCCCTGATTTCTGCTGCCGTCTCAGGGAAGTTAGGGTCTGAGCATGCCTCTGTTCAGCCAGTCACAGACCTACCTGAGAAATCTAGCCAATCAGAACCCATAGATACAAAGGTAAGCCTTACCTAACAAACAGGCTGTCTTCATTTCCTTTCCAAGTATCCACTGTCTTTC
Organism: Alosa sapidissima; assembly: GCF_018492685.1. Lineage (NCBI taxonomy): Eukaryota > Metazoa > Chordata > Actinopteri > Clupeiformes > Clupeidae > Alosa > Alosa sapidissima. Next base: position 13,352,882 of record NC_055973.1, on the reverse strand, counting down.
TTTCTCGCTGTCTTCCTTCTCCTCCTCATCTCTGCCTGTTGCTGTCTCTCTCTTTTCTCCCTCCTCCTCCTCATCTCTTTGTCTCTGTCTTTCTCTCATTCCCAGGGACAGAAACAGAGTATCATTTTACAGCAACATTTGTAATGTACTGTCCTCCCTGAATACTGAGTCATGAGTGTGTGTGTGTGTGTGTGTGTGTGTGTGTGTGTGTGTGTGTGTGTGTGTGTGTGTGTGTGTGTGTGAGAGAGTGTGTGTGTGTGTGAGTGAGTCTTTAAAGGGAGGGTGGGGGCGGTTTTAACAACAGTGATGGTTTATGAATGAAACATGAGGTGAGGTGTTCAGCGAAGTCACCCAGCCCAAGCCAGCCAATAAAGCACACAATTGAAAGCATTTGGTCTCCCATATTAATCTTCGAGCGCCTCGCACTGTGCACACAATACGCCAGCGAGAGCCAGCACTGGCCACCTTGGATAATCAGTCATGTTTCTGTCAAGGAAGTTTATCAACAGAAGTGTGGAAACTTTGTTCCTTTGGTAAATAATTAAATGAGATAAAAGTTTCAGTATTTCCTGGGCAGGCTGGCACTGAAATGGAACAAGCAAGGGAGGCAGGAGAGGATTTTCAGAGTAGCATTCTGAGTGAGATTGTTTGTATGTAAATGTAAAAAAAAATGAATAGAGGCAGAGGGCCAAGTAGAGTTGGTGAGGGTGGTGGGGGGGAAATGCCAGGAGAAAGCGTCTTCGCCTGAGGTACATCTGTGTGCCGTGCCAGAAATGATCTGGGAAGTGTCATCACACCCGGCCCACCCAGGCACTAAGGGGGGTCTGACGCGCAGTCATGCACGGCCATCTCCGATTTGATGCCCTTCTTATCTCCCAGCAGGCTGCCATCCCTGCATCGCAATGCCCTGGCACCGCGTCCGCCTCCCCTCTAATTGCCACGGACGTTGCCCGGGGCGATGCCCGTGGAGATGCCTGTGGCGGTGGTGGTGGCTCCCTTCCGAAGCAGGCTTGGCAGGTCACCCGCGGGCACGGCGCCCTGAGTGTGGCCGAGCTGCAGCAGCTGGCCAGGAGGAAGGGCCTCCAGGAAGGACAGCTCGCCGATGCCCCCCGACGTCCTGGAGTGGAGCTGCGCGGCGGGAGGTTCGAGCACCGGCACGCCACGCAGCAGCAGGTGATCACCGAGCAGCGGAGGCTCCTGAGGGAGCAGCAGGAAGTGATCGCTCGGCTGCAGGAGACGCGGAGCATGACCGAGCTGCGCCAGCGCGCCACCGACGCGCAGACTCGGGCCGCTGCACAGACCCCAGCGGGGCCAAGGCTGCCAATCACACAGCTTAATGACTTCCAGCAGCCACCCAAAAACCTCAAGGGCCCCAGTGAGCCAATCACAGAGAAGAGAGAGCCAGATGATGCTAGGTGAGCACCTGTTGAGTGTTGACCTTTACTAATGGTCCTTTGCTTGAAACTGGAAGTGTTGTTTACGTTTATGTTTTAATGGGAAGTTCTGTGACAACAATTTAGTATTCTTTTAGCTGTGTGTGTGCAGTGACTGTGTGACAGACGGTTGCTCTAATATTCATTGGTTTTACTTCCAGGCCCCAAGGCATCTCAGGGAAAACCAATATGAGCAACATGGCCCTGAGAAACCCACAGAGGAAATCCACAGCCCTGCACCCTACTGTGCAAGGTCAGACACACACACACACACACACACACACACACACACACACACACACACACACTGTACAAACACATCCACTATAGTGATGCCAGGGCTTTGGCCTGATATGTCAGCGATGATGCAAGAGAAAGAAAAATTAATTTCAAGGCTCCAACAGCCTTGAAACGCTTTGACAGGAACCATGGGAAAGTTTTTTCCCCCTTTACCACTCTTCGTACATTTTGCTGAAGTGCTACGTGGGAGGAATGCAAGAAGAAGCGCAAAGTATCGTCATCATGTGAGCACATAAAATGCACGCACGCGCTTTCCCATTCTTTTTTTTTTTTTCGCTCTCAGCTCTACTGCAACCTGCATCATGTCTCTTTGGAGCCAAGCATCACATCTGGAGAGAAGGGTATTATTGCAGAAGACTATTGTTGCAGTAACTTTAAATTACTTACGTATCTCTTTATCTCAGTCTCACTCGGTCTTCTCACTCTTCCTCTCTCTCGCTCTTTCTTTCTTTCTTTCTCTCTGAGGTCCACAGACTTATAAACTTGACGCACACAGTAGACCAGTGGTCCCCAAACTACGGCCCACGGGCCGGATACGGCCCGCCACCTCATTTTGGGTGGCCCCCCAAAACATATCTGTGGTATATCGCATCTGGCCCGCACAAGAGTATGACATCGCCAAACTGTAACCTCCGTAATTTCCCCCATTCATTCTTTATGGCGAGTCTTACCAGTACACGTGTAATACTCTTTTTGTCCACTGGTGGTTGTTTTGGCGCTGTTTCGCGTTTACCATTGAAAACGGAATGAAATGTAGGCTTACAAACAATGTAAAGAGGCCTATGCTGACTAACCTGGCAATAGCCAGATGAATTTCGCTCCGCCTAGCTCCACTCATCCATCTGGAACCGATCCATTGAAGTGTTGCTTCAGAAGGCTGGGCCTAATCAAAAAATGCTTGCATATGATTGAATAAGCCACTTGTCCGTCATCTATTGACGTGCTACTTCAACCACTCACATCGAAGCCAACCCGTGACGCTAATAACAGACTCACAGTCGCTTCTACGCTATGTCACATCTATGAAACTCCCGCCCTGCGTCCTGATTGGCTAAACCATAAAGTTGGTTGGAGAAATCACTCTCAATGGAAGAGGTCCCAGATGGATGTGAGTGAAGCTAGGCGGAGCTAAGCGGAACGACATTCATCTGGCTAGGGTCAGGTTATATGCTGACTGCATCAGTGCTCAAAGTATTCTAAAAGTTTATCAATTAATTGTTAATAACTAACTAACTTCTATTCAAGTCATATTTCTGGGACTTCCTGGGATAATTATTTCTATTTTTTATTCACTTGTTCAAATGTTCATCCAAATTCACACTTCACAAAGTTCTCATCAGGTGAGTGAAAGTTAGAATGGTGGTCATTTCAGATGTTTTTGCCAGCACTTCATAAAACGTGGTTATTAAATTATTTGTAGGATATTGCTTGTTCACAACTTGAGCTGTGTATGCATGGCATGATAATATAAACACTGTGTATGCATGGCATGGCAATATAAACACAGTTAACAATGGTATTGAATTGCAGTAGCCTATGATTAAATGTTGTTCACAGCACTAAGCTATTTAAGGTTACTAATATACTCCGAGTCTCTGGCCCTCTCTTAGAGCCAGGCATAGTGAGCTGGCCCTCGGAAGAAAAAGTTTGGGGACCACTGCTGTAATGCAACTACATCCACTCTGTTTATCTGACGGGTCTCTGACCTCTCTCTCTCTCTCTCTCTGCAGCACACGCATTTTCAAATTTACACACAGGCACTGGGCCATGGCCAATCAGAGGGGAGGTCCCGCCCTTCACTATCTGTGATTTGTTTAAAGCACGATATTGACCAAATATGTGTCTGTTATTGAACCAAAGGTAGAGTTTCAATGCGGACACTTTCCTCTCTCGAATAGCTATGCGACCAAATTGGTCGCACTCTGTAGCCCTGGAATGAAAGGAGTGAAGCACTGGAATTTGATTGCGGTCGAGAAACAAATTGCAGGAGAAACACATACAAACAGACATAGTGGATATTCTATAAAATATTCTTATGCTGGTGATAAAACTGTAAATGAAACTGTAGGTTTTACATGCATGAATTAACATATATTAGTGTTACTGTGTGGTTCCTCTTATGTGTGGTTCCTTGGTGTATGATTGTGACAGTATAGTGTATGATTGTGACATTCACACTGTTTGATTTATTTCTTGTTCATGTGCCCAACTACAGAAAGAAAACATATTGCTCTTATAACTCGGTTTTACTGCATCCTAAAATGGGTCAACTATGCGTGTCAGCTACACAGGGCTGGCACCTCATCTTGGAGGAATCAAACAAAAACACTTGTTATCCATTTGTTTGTGACAGTTCGATTTTTTTATTTGTTAAGGTTGTTTTCGAGGGTGAAGTCTATGGAACATTTGACCAGTAGGCCTACCATTGATCTAATGAAAGTACTTACCTTAAAGGGTAAAGGCTGGTAATTAAATCTGTATTCCTGGGAACATGTGAGATTTACATCGATATCTAATGCTGCTCTCTGAACCCTCCTGACCATGCTCCCTCTTGCTCTCAAACATGTTGAATTAATTGTAGCACAACAGTTGTGTTGCTTTAAAAGCATGATGTGTTGAATTAAAAAAACAGCTAGCTGGATTAAAAGACAATATGTGTGGAGACAAAAGAGCAGGCATATGTGAACAGCAAAATACTTATATCTACATATTTTGATCCTGCGTGAATTTGAGAACAGAGGTAGAAAGTGTTCAGATGGTAATTGCTCTCATGTATCCCTCTCTCTCTCCCTCTTTTAATAATCCTACAGCGATGGAGGAGAGAGCTCGACAGCGCGCTGAACGCAGGAAAGAGGTGGAGGAGAGGAAGAGACAGATAGAGGAGGAGAGACTTGTGAGTACTGTAGTCTGTGTGTGTGTCATATTCTAACTTCAATTGATGTCTGTGGGTAAGAGAGGCCCAATTAACCTGACCCTAGCCAGATGAATTTCGCTCCGCCTAGCTCCACTCATCCATCTGGAACCGATCCATTGAAGTGTTGCTTCAGAAGGCTGGGCCTAATCAAAAAATGCTTGCATATGATTGAATAAGCCACTTGTCCGTCATCTATTGACGTGCTACTTCAACCACTCACATCGAAGCCAACCCGTGACGCTAATAACAGTCTCACAGTCGCTTCTACACCATGTCACATCTATGAAACTCCCGCCCTGCGTCCTGATTGGCTGTACCATAAAATCGGGTGCAGAAATCACTCTCAATGGAAGAGGTCCCAGATGGATGTGAGTGAAGCTAGGCGGAGCTAAGCGGAACGAAATTCATCTGGCTAGGGTCAGGGTCAGGCGCATTTTTTGCAAGGACGTAATTTAAACATACCCTTACCTTACTTAAATAAAAAAAATGCAGTTAATCCTTTAATGAACATTAATCATTTACTATTCATCTCAAGGTATGTTCAAATGTTCACATTTATAGGCTGTTGATGCTGTCTTATACAGTTCTGTGAGGATTTTAATTAAAACATAGCCTTACCTTTACTTGAATAAAAAATGCATTTAAGATGAAAAGGTTCAAAGGTTCACAATTATCTAACTTGGTGAATTTAGTCCTCTGGGCTACTGACTGTGTGTGTGTGTGTGTGTGTGTGTGTGTGTGTGTGTGTGTGTGTGTGTGTGTGTGTGTGTGTGTGTGTTTCCTCAGGCCCAGCTGAAAGCAGCAGAGGAGGAGAGACAGAGGGTGGATGAGGAGGAGAAGCGCATCGCCGCAGAGAAGAAAAGAGAGGAGCGGAGGAAGGAGCGGGAGGTGTGTGTGTGTGTGTGTGTGTGTCTGTGTGTGTGTGTGTGTGTGTGTGTGTGTGTGTGTGTGTGTGTCTGTGTGTGTGTGTGTGTGTGTGTGTGTGTGTGTCTGTGTGTGTGTGTGTGTGTGTGTGTGTGTGTGTGTGTGCTTGTGTGTGTGTGTGTGTGTGTGTGTGTGTGTCTGTGTGTGTGTGTGTGTGTGTGTCTGTGTGTGTGTGTGTGTGTGTGTGCGTGTGTGTCTGTGTGTGTGTGTGTGTGTGTGTGTGTGTGTGTGTGTGTGTGTGTGTGTGTGTGTGTGTGTGTGTGTAATTTCAGCCTACACAGTGAGATGTTAGGATTTGGACATTGTCTGTTCATGTTGACTTCTGTTTAGGATGACATCCTGGGAACAGTTGAGGTCGATGTCATTCTTTTTCTCAACGTAGGTATAGGCTGCATTATATAGGCTGCATTATGTTTGTGTTTGTAACATAGATTGTTATTGGAACATGCACTAATACGTTTCGAAAATGTCAGGTGTATATTCTTCCCAAGGAGAAGAAAATCTGAGTTGAAAGCCAGGTATGGAATAAAAAGTGCTTGTATGGTAAGTGGCACTGTAGGGTGAATGTGTGGGTGTTTGTGTGGGTGTGTGGTCGGAATGGCAATATACTGTTGTGCAGTGGTTCTGGTCTCCACACTGTGGGCCGCAGCACACCGGTGTGTTGTGAAGGCTGCACAGGTGTGCCGTAGAAAAAGTCCATATTGAGCTTTTATTATCATTGATAATAGTTAACAATCAGACAAACAGACTGTGGCTATTAAAATATTTCATGCCATTAGTTCAATACATCATCATCATCATCATCATCCTTATTTTCACTTTCCATCTAGGTACCGTTTTTATTGGTCAAGGAAAGTTGCACCTGCATGCAACTGACAGCCAATAACGGGTCAAACACTGTAGAACAACATAGCTGCATTCAGACATGGGCAGTATTTCAATTATATGTATGTAAAATACGTATATTTAATTACTTTAGCGTATTTTGTAATTTGTATTTTGCAGGATTGGAAAAACTCAAATGTAGTTTGTAACAAAATACTTTGAGGGATTGTATTTGAGTATTTCAACTACTTAAATACTTACTGTAAATAAGCCAAAATGTCATCACTCAATTAAATATACTAACCGCTATAACCATGACAATAGGCAATGCTTATCATAAAGCCAAAGGTCAGAATCTCTGTGAATCTGGTTTTAAGAATAGGCTGGGTGCCTGGAGATATCCTTTGGGCAATTCCCTATATTCAACTGTAAAGTTGACCTAAACATGTCATTACCTTTTTAGGAGAAAAGCATGAAATGTTTACCCATTTTCCATTTTTCTTGCTGTGGTATGCCACATTGTGACCAACTTAAAAGTGTTAGATCCAACTTTCTTCTATTGCGATCCCCTCTGAACATGTGTAAAGTTGAAAAAAATGAAAAGAAAAGTCAATTTGACCCCATAACGTTGAGTACCTAATAGCTGATGTTCATTCTTACTGTAGGACAGTATTAAAACTTGGATTTGACATGAGGATCTATGTAAGGAGTAACATCATCATGAACTTTACCCATGCTGAATAGAAAAAATATATTACAGCAGTGAGCAACAGACAGACAGTAAAATACAATCAATACTTGAGCTAAAGTCATGGGTTCACGTATAGCCTGCCAACATTAATGGCATGTGTCAAAATAAAAAAAAAATAGTTTTAAATAGTTTAATAGACTCGATTTTTCGATGACGTGGGGGTAATAAACGACAATTAACATGTTATTTTGTCACTTTTGTATGTTTAATATCATGGTGGTGTGCCATGAGATTTTCTCTCAGGAAATAGTGTGCCATGAAAGTTTGGTGAACACTGCTGTAGTGCATGGGAAAATGTCTTGAAATGAATTGCATTGCTGTTTTTATTTGTTTCCTTATTTATCTGTAAGTACCCAATATGTGTTATGTGTGTGTGTGTATGTGTGTGTTCAGAGGGAACTGGAAAAACAGAGGAAACAGGAAAAGGAACAGAAGCTGCTGCACCAGGCCAAGGAGCACTACCAAAGGAGCCTGCTGCTCCGGCAAGGCCTAGCGCCATGGAAACGCCTTATGGAGCAGTGCCATGCCAACACGCAGGTGAGCAGTCAGACAAGCCAGACGGCCGCCCCACAGTCACGACACCCAACACCGGCGCCACCTGATCACCAGCCTACAGTCAGAACCAAGACATAAGACTCACAAGTGAACGATCCCATCTGCATACGATATAGACACAGACACACCCATGCTGGGTTACAGATGTATACCTCCATTTTTCATTGATACAGATCTTGCTCTCTCTCTCTGTCTTTAACACAGTCATAAACAGACTTAAATCCTCTTATTGATATGTTACAGTAACATGTTTAATATCTAAGTCCTTATAAAGGCTATTTGACCTAAGTGTGACCCATATCTATGTACATGCACCTGGTCTAGAAAGTTCACGGAAATATTATGCAAGCAACTGAACATATGAAGATCTTATTTGTAAAGTAAACCCACACACACCCACACACACACATTAGTAAGTGACACCGGAAGGCCAGCTGTTCCTTGTCACATGAAGACATTCTCATTTCCTGTGCTCAGATTATGTGTACGGTGTACTGTAGCTTTAGCACCTGCTTGACCACCTGTTATTTAGAAGGCTTGCACCGAACTGACATCTGATAATCACAATGAGGGAGGGAGGGAGGGAGAGAGAGAGAGAGAGAGAGAGAGCGAGAGAGCGCGAGAGAGAGCGCGAGAGCTCAAGTGGCAAGAAGGTTAGGGAGAGCAAGAAAGAGAGGATGACAAGGAAGTGAGAGAGTGGTAGAATGAAGGCCAGTAAGAGCGCGAGGGAAAACAAAGAGATGAGAGTGAGAGAAAGGGTAATGAGGAACAGAGGAGAGAAAGAGAGAGAGTGACAGAGAGAGAATAAGTGAAAGGGTAATGACACAGCAAGTGATAAAATAGAGGGAGAGTGTGTGAGTGTGGTATGTATGTGTGTGTATGTATGTGTGTGTTTGTTTGTTTGTGTGTATGAGAAGGTGGGGGTTGTATGTGAATTGAAGAGTGTGTTCTCGATGGAGAGTGTGTGTGATATGAGTATGTCTTACACCTGCTCTGTATCCCCCCCCCCAGCTGGCTACCGTCCATCATGGCCACTGGGCCCTCAGACGCTGCTTCCTGCTTTGGCACAGTGCCAACCAACAGCGCCAGGCTAACCGAGAGGCCTGTGCCGCCCACCTCCACCGAAATATACTCCTACGGAGGAGCCTCGCAAGCTGGAAGCGGGTATGCACATGCACACAAACACACACACACACACACACACACACACACACAGAGATGTGTATATATTAGAAAAAACACACTGACACACACACACAAGCTCCTAAATGTTCAAACACATGGACACACTCATTCACACACTCGAACACACAAACACTTGTAGCAGCAATCACACCATAATCTCATTTTGGAGAGGAAGGCTGTGGAGTTGCAATGAGGAGTCTGATTTGTACCCCCTGTGTGTGTGTGTGTGTGTGTGTGTGTGTGTGTGCTTGTGCGTGTGTGCATGTGCACGCGCTCAGCTGAAGGACTACCGCTCATTCCTGGAAGCGCGGGCTCAGAGGTTCTGCCGTGAACGGGTCCTGCGTCGAGTCTTCATGGCGCTCCTGGATTACGTGACGGATGAACGACTAGCGGCGTGGGACCGCGAGCAGCTGGCACAAGAGCACAACACCAGGTAAGACTCACCTGAGTGCAGGTGATGCGGAGCAGTGGTGAAGGTGGGCTGTGGTGGCATGGTGTCCTACTGTCTCGCTTTTGTGTGCTATGTTCACGCTATCTTCAAGCAAGTTTTTAAAAAAACTTTTTTAAAAACTTTTTAAAATCACAATTTTCATTTCTCCTCCTTGTCCATGTGTGTCTTTCTCCCATCTGCTGCTTCTCTTTCTTTTTTTTCCCTTTCTCCCTTCTATTCTTTTCCTCCCCTGTATCCCTCCATTCTCTCTCCTCTCCTCTCTTTCTATCCCACTTTTCCCCCTCTCTCTCTCTCTCTCTCTCTCAGGCGGGTGGTGCGTAGTTGTTTCCTCAACTGGCGGCGTCTGCCAGAGCTCCAGAGAGAGGAGAAGGAGAGGGAGGTCCGTAGGGAGCAGCTCCGACGCAAGGTAGCTGAAATCCTGCCTGACTTCCGAACGTCCTCCAGGGATTCTATCAGGAGCTCAGTCCTACCTCCCCTCTGAGTCACTGACACACTTTCAGGGGCACACACATTGACGTGAACAGACAAACCCTCACAAACACACTTGCACAGACCTACCATTCCAAGCTCTCAGCCTGAAGCAGGTCGTGTATAGATTCTTACTTGTGCCACGCACATCAACACACTTACATACATGCATGCCTGTGAGAAAATACATATGGCTGCATGCAAGAAGATGCAGATTCTTGGACCTGGACATTCACACAATCACTCAATCACTCGCTCACTCACTCTCTCTACACACCACAGACACATTCATGTACAAAATGCAAACTTCTAGTCTCAAAATTGGACCAAGGTGGAAGTTAAAAGAAAACATCACACAATCACATAGTGGTCCACTATTTGTCTCTGAACATATATTTTATTTCATTTCTTTCCTCAAGTTTACCAATTGTTTATTTTCTTCCATGTGTTATCTTAGGGACATACATTATGTTATTCTTATTAGAACTAAGCTGTTTCAGATACTGCAATTATGCAGGATTGTAATTACAACTCAATCAGGAAGCCAAGTTGTGTCTGAAGTGAGTTTGATTGGTCTGTGCTTTCATGTATGCTTCTGTGATGAAGCCTTCTACACACCTTCTCAAACACAGATGGTACAAATTATCCTAATGACGCCCCCTGAAAGTGTTTCATCTATTTAAAGAGGTGCCTTACACTTTGCGTCTTCAGAGGGGAATGTGAGACAGGCAGGCAGGTGGAAGCGTTCGAAACCACATCTGCTTCATCACCTGTAAATATTCATGAGTCTAAAAAGTCATTTCTAGTGACATATTCACCAAAAAAAAAAAGTGTTGGCTTGTGAAGCAGCTGCCTTTAGAACAGACCTGGACGGATGATGTTGGACCTGGATCCATGCAACATCTGGGAAGGAATCACCGGGGGTGTTAACTAATGATGTTTTTTACACAGTCAGGGAGGAGCCAATAGGGGTGATTGAACTCACTTTCGCGTTCTAGAAGATTGATTCAGAGTTCTGGCAATAAGCAAAGATTTCTATTGATGAACTAGTGAACTGTCTGGTTGACTTTGAGAAGGCCATAATTACATCACTCTCTGGAGGGCTCAGAAGGTCAATGGATCAACAGTCAAAGAAAGAAATGAGGCTTTGGACAAAGATAAGCTGCAGAGAAATAAATAAATGGAAAAGGCAAGACACACTGAAATGCTTCTGAAGGTGTGGTGCTGATGTCACTGTTAGCTGTGTTTTACCACATATCCCCAATACCCACCCCATAAACCTTTTCCTCACACACTCAAGGACTGTGTGTACCTGTACCTGCACTGAGGAGAAGACATGGCACAACAGTGCCCCCAACTGGAGGTTTAGGGAACTGAGCCAAAGAGCTGGAGTGGCTGCTTCCTCCAATGCAGTTCCACCACGTTCAGGCTTCCAAGGGAAACCAACACAGCAAATCACAACTGTTTGACGCAGGTATGTCAGTGCTCAGAATATCAAAAACGGAGAAGAGTCAGAAACCAGAGTTTGGTAGGCTGCCTGCCAGTTGTTCAACACTGAGGGTGAAGGCTACATAGTCCTACACTAATTCTGTGAAGGCGGGTGGCGATCGTTCGGAGGGGTCGTTGTTGTCGGCCATAGTCAGGAATTCTGCCCAGTTGTGGCGGAAACCCTGCGAATAGACGCCGGTGTCGATGATGAGGCCCCAGAGGAGAGTGCGGCCGGTCTTGTCCCGCAGGGCGAGCCGCGCCTCGCGCTCCGTCACGTTGTAGCTGACGTTGATGAGCTGGAGGACCAGGAGGTGGAGCATGCCGCCCGTCACGATGCTGCTATACCAGGCACAGGTGAAACAGAGGGCCGAGCTGTACAAAACACACACCTGCGATTATGCTATGTCTACACACACACACAGGCAATATATGGAATATGGAGTGACAGTGGTTGAGGAGCACCTATCTGAAATGAAATATGTGTAACTGAAGGGGAAATCAAACAAATCTCACAACCTGAATTGACACTATGCGCTCTCACACCTCACACCTCACACACTATTCTCTCTCGCTCCGTCTCTCACACTCACTCACACACATACACACATGCAAAATCTGCTTTACCATGCACAGGTGAGAGAAGTGCTGAGCTGTGCTAGGTGCACTCCAACGCCACAAGCAGCCATCAAAACAACAAATGAAAGTGCTGAACCACACAAAACACCACTTTAACATTCAGACACAGATGCTAGCTCAAAAACCACGGGTGGGACACAGCACTAAACCACACACACGACTAATACCAAAGCAGCTTTACCAGACACAGGTGAGAAAGCACTGAGGTGTGCAAAAGTCTAATCCATGTTCAGCCCCCTACAATCCCTCACAAACACATAGACCATCATATGACTATAAAACACAAATACAGTCTCTTACAAACATACAGGCAGAAAGCATCAACAGTCCCTCACAAACATACTGTATAGACCTTCATTCGAGTACAAAACACAAACAGTCCCTCACAAACATACAGACCTTCATTCAAGTGCAAAACACAAACAGTCCCCTACAAACATATTATACCTTATAAGTAAATTGCACAAATACTAGCCCATACAAACATATAGACCTTGATTCAAGCAGAAAGCACAAACAGTACCTCACAAACATACAGACCTTCATACAAGTAAGAAGCACGAATACTGGCCCATACAAATGTATAGACCTTCATACGTGTAGAAATATTGACCAGTCCCTCATAAACACACAGACCCACATATGAGTAGAAAGCAAATATATATATAAATATATATATAAATAGCCTACTATTCAAATATCATACAGTCACAAACAAACATGGCAGGAGAAAGAGGTTCTAGATGAATGACACAGTTACATGAACATTCATAGTCATACTGCACAGACATGGGCAAGCACAAACACTGATTCATACACTGGAGTAGTTACACCTGTGATGACATGAGACTTAACGCTACCATCTCACCTCCCGGGGCGTGCTGTAGACAAACACATTCACACCTGAAATGTAATATCCTCCTACATCGTCTCTATTTCTCACATTCCTTCTCTCTCTCTCTCTCTCTCACACACACACACACACACTGATGACATTCATTTACAAACTAAAACATACTACACTGCAAAAACTCATTAACTAAATCTGGGCCAATTATGTCGCTGAGTGTGTATTCCTAGCACCTATGGGAGTGATTATGGTGGGTGGTGGGGGGGCTAGCCCAAGCTCCAATTTTAGACATTTAATGCCCACCTGTATAAATTGTGCTTAGTGTGCCCCAGATAAATGAATGAGTAATAAAGCACCATTAAATGGCTGTTAGAGATTTGAGATCTGAATAATTAATAAATAATAGGGTCATCTGTGCTGAATAATTGAATAATGTTATTTCTGAGAGGGATGAGATCACACAGACACAGCTCTTGTAGCACAAGGAAGAGTGTGCAGTGGTATGAACACTTACCCACACAGTGTCCATGTTTGTTGGTTTAACGCATGGTCAAACCATCCAGGACATGTAAGTAAGTGTGTATCTAAGATCATGTTTGAGTGTGTGCGAGAGTGTGTCCATGAGTGAGTGAAGTGTGTGTGTGTGTGTGTGAATGTACTGTATGTATGTGTGAGTGTGTGTGTCTGTACGTGAGTTGAGAATGAGCATGTGAGAGTGTGTGTGTGTGTTAATTGTGGCTACAAACCTGTACAGTGTATGTAGGTACTGTATGTGTGTGAGAGTGAGTGTGTCTGTATGTGAGTTAAGAGTGTGTGTGTGTGCGCGTGTCAGTTGTGGCTACACACCTGTACTGGCTGTAGACTCCAGGGCAGTAGAGCAGGGCGATTAGCACATTCTGGCGGGGGCACACGGTGCGCAGCACCAGGCTGATCCCGTACAGGGAGGTTAACAGGAACAGGAGGAGCGTCATCAGGAAGCTGCGATGATTGGCCCGCCCCACGCAGCTGTTAATCCTGCCATGGCATTGACCCACATGACACGACAGGACACGACACACAGACAAGAGACTGGCCTTGAGCCCTAGATCATCTCTCTCCATCACACACACACACACACTGAAACGCACGCCATCAGTAACTCTTACACACTCGAACTTCTTTTCACTCACACATTCAATCTCTATCTCCCACTTAGCCATGGGCTCAAATTCTCTCTCTTGAGCATGCCATCTGTACCTCTCTCTGTTCTTTCAGTCACTTATCCCCACATATCCTCTTAATCTCTGACCCCCCCCCCCCCCCCACACACACACACACACACACACACAAACACTTTCTTTTTCACACACTCTTCGCACAAATCTCGTATGCACTTGTTCACCCGCTCCAACCCCTAGCTCACTTACACCATACATCCATGGAAAATGGGACAGAGACTGACAAAAAGCCTGAAACTGTATATCCCTGGGGCATACATTAAATGCACCATATGTAACACTCTCCATTCACAGTCATGCATGCGTCTGAAGAGCTGAAATGTCCGCCACGTTTAACTACAGAGATGTTAACAGCTGAGGAAAATGTCATGTTATGTTAGGTTATGTTAGAGAGGTGTGCTACATTATGAACAAAAACATATGGTCAACCACCGAAGTAGAAAGGGTGAGCAGGGTTTTTTAAGCCAAAGATGTTGCCATGAGGTTGTGGCAGTGTGGCAGATGAATTGAGAAGAAAAGACAGAGACCCTGCTGGACAGACAGAGGAGCGTTTTAATGGCAGAAACCCACCAGACACAATGGTGATCCAAGCGCTGGATGCAGGCACTGCAGATGCGACAGTGTCCAGCCCGCGGGGGGCGCACTGTCCTGCACCAGGGGCACCAGCTCTTCTTCTTACTGCCCATTTGCCCCGATGGGACCTCCTCCACTGCCCCGTCACTGGTTTTGTGCTCCAGCACCGCCGTCCCCCGATTGGCTATGACCACCTGGTGCCTGGTTCCGTTCAGGTGGGAGGAGTCCTTATCAGGAAGTGGACTGTGATAGGTGACGGTGCTGTGGGTTTCAGACAGGCGGGGCTTGACATAGCCCGGGCCCCTCTTGGTGTGGACAAGGGAGACGAGAGTCAGAATCACACCCATCGTCACTGTGGCCAGCTGAGTGGACGTGACGTCGCCGCTGGGGACTATCTCTGTGATGAAGAGGTAGTACATGTAGCCCAGAGAGAAGAGCGCCAGACTCAGGAAGAACAGCGTGCGGCCCTTCTTGCGGTGAGTGAAGTAGTAGTACCACAGCACCAGCCCAGGAAGTGCTGTCAGGACTACAACTCCCAGAAGGATGTGCAAAGCTGCAATGCGCAGCAGGACAGGAAGCAACACAAGGGGCGGGAGCAGGGACAAGTCGACGCGCTTCGCCCCCTGAATCCACGGCACCCGTAGTCGGTCAGACACAGAGTCTACCACTCGAGACAAAGAGTCTGGCTTTTGAGCCTCCCGTTTCAGCCACCTGAGAAACAGAGATACAGTGAGGGCATGACAGACAGACGAACATATATGCCCCCATGTTGACTATACAAACCCCCAAACAAGTTAAATTCAACATTAACAAAAAACGTCAATCATGCAATGAACAAACTGATTTTAGTTGTACACTTTCATGTTCCAAGAGTAAAAAATGTGTCTTTTAAAATGTAAAAACTTCATATGAAGACAAGAGCAGCCCCCAAAAGAACAAGAACACTTGATCGAGGGTTGCAATCAGCCATATATTTACGTTCAAAAGAAAATCATGTATGTCAGCAAAACTACCATATTGTCATTTCTACACTTATGCCACATGCTGTTGGATGTGTATTTGTATGGATTCCATGAAGTACTTCATGCCATGTTGATCTCTTGAATGTCAAAAATGTTACTTGTTTCAGGATGAACATTGAACATCATGACTTTAACATTATACAGCACTAAACTGTCAGTTGACAAGTGCCTTTGAGTACTGCAAATGTGGACACTAGTACATGTGCCGCCTAGAGTCACTGCCTATGAAATTGCTGGCGGCATATGGGCTACCAGACCAACAGCACAGTGTGTTAGTTTGCCCAGTTCCTGCATCCAAATGCCACATGAAAGTGGATAGTCAGTGTCACTTTGAGCACATGATGTATGCTGCTTCCGTCTGGCACCCTCCCTCATATCGATGACCTTTCCCTTTTTATAGCAGACATGGCAGCCTTCACAGATGACCCACACCCATCCCTAACTAACTGACCCAACCCTGCCCAACCCAACCCCCACTTCAAGGTAGCCAATTTTAAAACAGGGCTGTGTTTTATCAAAGCCTTATTGTGCAACAGGTAGTTGTAAGAGACGGAGAGTGCTCAACTTGATTGGGCTACCAGTAATTTAACAATGGTCGTTGCACAGCAACACTTTCAGGAAATGCACCCCTGATTGGCCAGATGCTGCTGTGCTAGGCCCTTGTGCCGTGTCCTCTCTCCTTACCTATCACACGCATCGTCCAGGTCCTCGCAGTCGCAGCAACACGCCGCCACATGGTTCCGGCCTCCCTTTCTGTCCACATACTCACAGCAGCACAAGGGGTCATCAGGCTCCGGCGGCTTATGGACCCCCCTCTTCATGATGCCCACTGTGTTGGCCAATAATTGGTATCTTGGCTCAAAGAGAGGTCACATAACACACCTGTGGGTGGGCAGAGGCTGGTGAGAGTTGGCATTGGCTCTGGGTAGAGACCTGCTAAGCCATGTGGTGAGCTGGATGCCATTCATGCCATCCTAAATGTCATGGATGCATTATCACTTGCCTCACTGATCACATCATCAGTTGCATTTACACAATCCATTTTTAGCCAGGGTATGCTATGCATGTATGTCAAACTAACATTTCATATTGTGCCACGTTATTATCCATTTAGGTAGGCCTACACAGTGGTTTACTGATTGCAACTTCTGCAACTTTCCCCATTAGGTGTAGAGAGCGCACGGACAGTGATCAATAAGGCTGAGTGGACCTATGAGCAGGGAGAGTTTAAAGACGTGAGGGGAGGTAAAAGCCAACAGCTGGTCAATACGTGCACGGAAGGCTTTTCCTGTACACTCATGTATTTCTGATGGAGCGTTAACTGTGTTGTAACGACATCTTCTGTGATATTCTGCTTCTCCTTACATATTCACTGCGACACTGAATATTCTGTTTGCCCAATAACAACAATTTCAACACACACATAAATCTTTCTTTATCATAACGCAACACTCAACCGAGTGGTACTTATGTCGTGTCAGACAGCAGAGCTGCTCTGCTTGTCCTCTGGGAGAGCAAGGTCAATGGTCTACTTCCAATTCGTTATAGGCCATTATGTGACCATTTATTTCAGGCTACAAGGTGTAGACTAGTTGCTGTGCGAGACGCGTGGAGAAAGCGAGACGGCTGTCACTTGGTCATTTGAGCTGGTGTGCCAGCTCAGCATCGCTTTATATGCAGAATGTGAGGATTTGAAATGTGGCACAGCACAAAATCAAGCAGAAGATGAAAACGTTCGGTATTCAAGAAGGTTGCTTGTGACTTCCACGTCACTCAGTCGTAGCCTACACAGCATCGCCAAGACCTTGACAGAATGTGTAAGTCTGCAACGGTCTAGCCAACCGCGGTTATCACCTCCCCTACCACCAGAGCATAGCCTACACGTCGTCTATCTCGTAGCCTAATGTAATTATTTAAAGATGCTACAAAACAAAATCGTGGTTTGACATGGCCAAAGTCGGCAAATTAAAATGCGCTCGGAAACGGTGGCGACATGCCGATCCTAAAATCCTATTCAGCGAAACATGCTGTTTGAGTTGCCAGTTGAAACAACAGGTTAATTATGGTTAATTATGACTGAAGTTTCATTTGAACTATATGAATTATGAAAGTTGAGCCAGACATGTCCACCAGAAGGAATAGCCTACCCATTCCCTTGTATCAAAGTCGCACTCATTCCGGATGTTTCTGTGGAGCACTGGCAGTAAATCAACCATGTTTAGAACAGTGGTGAAAGTTGATACTAAGTATTCGATAGCTTGAAACCGTAGGCTATCATTTCACATGAAGCTTAACACTGTCCTAAACTCGGCGTGAACAATATTTAGTCTAATTTCTAAGATTTACCATTTTATGTTTACGTCAGACACTTCCTCGTTGCTTACAGGAAAGTCAACTCGTAGGCTATCAAAAGGAAGGCTAATGAATCTGAGATGTTATTCGCATTTAAAACATATTATGATACAGTGCAATTAATGAAATCATATGGCATAGCCTACCTGCACATCAGTAACTGTGTGGATTTTCCATTCAAACCCGACACATTAGTTTAACTGTGGTTCCGCCTGACGGTTGTCACTCATCTAGTTTCATTTCTGTCCATTTCAGCTTTTCGTCCGGCTAATGCAAACGCAGTGGTCATATCCAGATGACGCCACTACGAAGATAGCCCTCGATGATGTTGATGGCCAAGTTGAAAGTTTAAAAGTGCGAGAGCGGCGGTCGTCAAATAGGCTATTTCTGACACGCCTGCCTGTTCTGTTTACGAAGTGAAGAGCCTAGGCTCTTCCCTATATCCTGACGTCAATAGAGACTAGGCTAACCCTTTACTTTCCTCTCATGAACTTGATAAAACTATACGTTCATATAATAGCCTACAAACATGTTTTAGGGGTCTTCTAACACTTTGATTGTTACCTGAAGTGTGTTTTGAGTTCCCGGTCAAAAATGACCACTGCATTTAACTTGTTATAAATCCATAGTAGCCTAGCCTAACACATATATTATCATCTAATGTTGTGACAGACCTTTGTATCAACTTTGTAATGGATATTTTTAACTTCTATTTTCTATTTATGGCCGTCAGGCGTCATTGACTTGATCTCAAAAAAGGTAATTATATTGGGGAAAGGATCGAGTGGGGGCTGGCATAGAAGCAAAGAGGGTAAGTGTGTGTGTGTGTGTGTGTAAATGTACAGAACAGAAGCACAGATAGCCTACAGTCCATCTGATCAATCGGTATGTCCCTGGATTAAATCGTATACAATGACCATTTTCTCACCCATTTATTTCTAGTGGCTGGTTTTTGACCTGGAATACACGTGGGTGTTCTTAAAGTTAAATAAAACACCCAAATTGTTTTATTTGTTCAGATGCCCTGTGTTAAAGTCAAGGAGCCTCGTGATAGTCAGAGTAAATTATCAATATTTTTGAGAGAAAAGAATTGTCAATCGGTCAAATTTGACCAACACAACAGGAGGGTTAAGAGGTTGCCTAGTCTATATTGTGCTGAACAGAAAGATAGCCTACAAACATTGTGTAGATCAATCTGTCTGGTAAGACAAGCCTTCATCATGAAATAGTTCACATCTAGTTTAGACAGTTCCAATGATATTTTTGGAAATCTATTTCTGACCATGTGTTATAAATTCTGTGTGACACACCACATTTAAGGGCTACCTCATAATTGCAGAGCTGCTCGCATTGCTTCAAAGTGGCACTCATGATGTTTGCCACCAATCAGGAGTGTTTCACCCAGACTCAGGAAAAACACATTTAACTGTTCCAAAACGTTGTGTAATAAGTGGAAAACTAAAAACGGCAAGGAAGCAAATGTCAATTCCACCACCATGTTTTAATTGCTTTTAATAACCATTCATTTATCAGTAAAAACTTCATGTAAACACTCATCTGTGCAGCTGAACTGAAATCAATTAAAAAATCTGCATTTCTGCATTTTGCCCAATGATTGTGTAGTGCTGTGTGCTGGTTAGTGAACTTAAACTTGGCCATACTGAGAAAAAAACTAAACAACTAAGTCTAAGGCCAGCCCAAGTCAGGATGTCCGCCAAACTGACAAGGTAGTGATGTGAAGGCAACATTTATGAAAGGTAGTCACAGTGTTTTGTAATAGGCCTATATGTATCTACATTTAACCATAGTGTACAAAAGTGGTAATGTTTTTTTCTATGCTGTATGAAAACTATTTTCATGTACGGATCATAGCTTTAATAGTTTAAAATCCAAAGAAAAAAAAAAACATTCTACCAGAAAGTTGAATTTCTGTTTTACATAATTAAGCCGAATAATCCCTGAGAAAATGCAAGTTCTGGAAGCAATATACAGAGCATCAGCACCCTAGTAGTTACACCACACATAACCCATTAAAGAGAAAATAAAATTCATGGAATCACATTCGTAAATATATTAACATCTAGTGAGACATGACAGATAAAATGTAAAATATTGCAAAAATTAAAATGACAATGTATGAACATGTGCAAAACAGTTAACTTAGAAGGCCATATGGTAGTATCAAAGATGTACAGGTTCACATTATCAACTGTTGTCCCTTAAGTTCTCAAAATGAAATAAATCAAGATATCTGTTCACTAAAGACACAATGTCAGCTTGTAAACAAGTATTTAGCAGAAACAATAAACAGGGATATATGTTTACGTATGACACATTTACAGTTGACAGACTCCAGGCCTAACTGGATCAAATGAAGGACACCCTAAACTGGCTCAAGAGTGAACTGAAGTCAAAATGAGGCCAAAGCAAAAGGTTCACACATCTGTCAATCAAATGAATAATGGCCCAACTGAGGACAAGAAACTAACGACTTGAGAAAACAAACCCTCCTGTTTTCCCACCTTCCTTCACTTTGTACAGCCAGGAGTGCTGACTCATGGAAACACACAGCCACCTGATATTGCCACACAAAAAAAGATGCCCAGAGACAATACCCATAGTAACCAGCCATCTCGTGAGTGACGTCTCCACGGTGACGTTTCTCGGGTTTGTGCGTCATGCGAGATGGATCCTGAGAGCAACTGACCACCCCCGTCACACTGTATAAGTCTCATAGCGGAGTTGTGGTTCTGTTGTGGACCAATAAGTTCTTCTGTAGCACCACCAAAGAACTCCGAAGCTACAAGAAGAGCCAAGAATAAGTAAAAGAGATGTTTAAAGTGTAATTGTAACTGTACACACTCTGGACATACAATACCACTCACACACATGAGACGAAACCAGAGAGCAAACAGGTAGCGTTACCTGCTCTAAAAGGTTGATTGAGTCTTGTAGAACTGCTCGGAGTAAGTGCATATCCTCATGGGTCCGATGTGGAGTGCTTTGCGTGGGACCAAGATTTGGACCAACGCTAAAGAATGAAGAGCTGGTCAGACTAAGAAGGAGGACTGCTGTACTTTAAATTGAACTTAGTTCTGTTTTTGGACTATTAAATGTAAATTGTGATAGAAAATAGAGAACTTTAAATGTTATCATTTAAATTGAACTTGAAAACACCCAAACACACAATATTGTATGGCACAATTGTAAATCCAAATAGAAACAATCCCACGCATCACCATTCTCAAACCTATCTCAGGCACTTAGAGGAAACAACTAAAAACAGGTAAGACATGCAGAATGTTGAAGAAAGCCCCGGCTGCAGGTAGTCTCACCTGGGCTCTGCCCTCTCCCTGAGCCGATGCTTGGTGCTTAAGTACATGCGATGAGCCACATCCTCCATGGCCCACAGCTTAAAGAACAGACCCAGGTTCAGCACCGTCAGGATCAGAAGACTATAACGACACGTACAGACAGACGGACAGATATGATATTTGGATATCATTTACTAGGCAAATTACTACAACGGCATGTATAAGGAGTTCAAAGCGACCTGGAGCACTGTGTGTGGTCCTTGGGAATCAAGCTAATTAACCCCAATCTGAGACACACTGAGCTCTATAAGCTGAACTAATTAAACTGTGAAATGTGTCACCACAGGATATCTACAACATCAGCTCAATTACTGTGAGCTGGAATGGTAGGCACAAAGGTTGCATAAAAATATCAGCTATACAGGGTAAACTGCCTTAATACAGATGTGCATGAGCACTGTAAGCACAACACAATTCATTCATGATTGTTTAACCACCCATGATCATGTCACACAAACCACAGGGTACCTGTATGTAACGTGTTGTGTGTGTGTGTGTGTGTAGTGTGTGTGTGTGTGTGTGTGTGTGTGTGTAGTGTGTGTGTGTGTGTGTAGTGTGTGTGCGTGTACACAAGTAAGTGAATGAGAGACAGACATAAGTGTTTTTGTTCTCTTTACTCACATGAAACTCATCCCAGCCACAATGGTGGCTATGTTCCACCTGTGGGTGCTCTTCACATCCATGGGGCCTAGAAAAAGACAATGGTCTATGTAAGAGAGCATGACATAATGCAAACTTGGCGTGACCAGGAGTGAGTGGGGTTTCTAGGATAGTTTGAATGGGTCACTGAAAGTTACCTGTAAGATATGCATGAACACTGAGGTGAACTTGGCAGTGAACAAAGTATTGTGTAACACTGTAGATAATAGTGTGGCAGTTGTGGCAGTTACAGTCAGTGTGCACACATATCTGACAAGCTTAAATATGATATCTTGTCCTTCCAAAGACATCGTAAAGTAAAATGTTCAAACAAACGTTGGGTTGGGTTTTTACAGTGCAATTTACAAGCGTAATGCACATACCCAAGACAAATATTTATGGTTAAGAGTGTCTCATGTCCCTTAAAAGGGTCACAACCATTTTAAGAATGTTCGAACTCCAAACAAATATTTTGATTTGTTCGGATAACACTTACCTATATGGCCTTCTCTGCGCTGCTCTGCGTCGGGCCCATACTGCTTGCCAGGCTTCATATGCTCCTGGAAGTTTCGACTGTAGGTCCTCCTCCTCCTCCGCAGGCTCGCCATCTTCCCAGCATCCCCGGGGCCCTGGGTCAGCTCCGCTTCCTCCTCTAATAGCTCAGCCTCTGTTGATGGGTTGTACAGTTTGACATTTGGATAAGGAGACAAATAAGTTCAGGTTCACTTGTTCACATTGGCATTATGGTTCCAAGGTCATTTGTTGTGTAAGCACTAAGCATCACTATGGAGAAAGTCAAAATATTGGAAAAATCATTATTAAACCATTACATAAATTACATAGAGAGGAGTACATATTAATGTAGTTCATATGCACAATAAATAATCCAACTTCTTCAAACAAGGCAAGAAATAAACAGCTGTGCTGCTATCTACCCAACATCTACAATGGATTTATGGATATAGATGTATAGGGACATCAATGTATTCTTCAAGATCAGAGATCATCTACTACCCTCTTGCCCTACGCTTCAATGTTAAACCACAGCAAAGGCCGGCATGAAGGTCGAGGCATTGATCAGATGGGTAAAGTGTGCTCGTTGCCTCCTGGCCTCTTGGTAATTGATGATGGAATGGCAAAAATAACCTTCAGGAAATGGACGCGAGTTATGCTCTTTTTCCAGTGTGGGGGGTTACTGACACTGCCCCAGCTCACCACTCTCGCTTCTCTAATAGCCTTTAAGAGCTACTTTGATCTGGTCAATTTTGTTCATTACTACCCCTCTTCTGCCCCCCCAATCCCAACATATACACCAATCCCCACTCCACCCCACAGAAAGGCCATTAGGATGCATTCCCTCAGAGGAGGGGAGGGGCAGCTGTCTACTGAGAAGTGCTTACTGTCAGCTGGCAGTTCACCCCAGCTAATTGACCTACAGCGGCTGCACAGAGAGACAGAGAGAGACAGAGAGACAGAGAGAGAAACCGGCAGACAGAGAGGCAGTGAGGCACCTTACAGCCCCTTAACACGTGGTGAATGACAAAAAGATAGATGCATACAGACAGAGGCTGCCTCAGACGCGGAGGAAGGAAAGGCTGAAGAAGGAGGAGGAGGACAACAGAGACTAACTAACCGAGGCGCCTGCCATACTCGTCCAGGCCACTCCAACAGTTCTTGGTGATGAAAGACTTTACCAGACCCCACGGTTGCTTTTTGTACTTCACATCGGTGTACAACCTACAGAGAAGACAGAGACAGAAAAGAAAGAGAGAGATACAGTAACCAAAAGCATAGAAATGAATAAAAACATTCGGAAGTTCCTTTTCCAAGTGGGGAAGATCATGTGCATGTTAACATCTAGGGAAAAAATAAAATGTTACACATCTGGTATGATTACCAATCAGTTAAAGTTCCCAAAACAGGTTGAAGTTTTTTCTTTGTGCTCTAGATCAAAAGTTTCAGCATTTTGAAGATAATGATGAAGTGAAGTGTCAGGCATTAGGGGTTTGTGCTCTTGAAAAGCATATTTATCTGAAAATTGTGAAAGATATTACCAACTTTTTTCTTATTCTATTTCTGTTTATGCTATACATATTTCCCTTTTTATAGTTGTGACAAGAAAATGAAGAAAAATATATATCTAAAGGGTTTTTAGGATACTTTTAAAATATGCTGTTCTGTAACTCTGTTACCATGAAAATGGCATGAAGTCCAAAAAAAAAATTATTTCCAAAAGAAAGTGCCTTGGTAGGACCAGAGCCATATAAAGTATCGCTTTTAAGTATGTGTCACTTAATATTTATTTCTGTACAAAACCAAGACGGGAGATTCTTTAGAAAACGCAGTAGCACCCACCCCATAAGTGTAGCCTAGGCCTATCTAAATTATCGTTATAAAAAAAATGACCTAGTACGTGACTCAAGAGCTGTAAACAGTGTTTTTGAGACTGCGTGTAGCCTACAAAAGCGCATGGAGATTTTGATTTTGCAACGAGAAACTGTAACACAGCTAGTCTAAGTCTAACATTAACTTGTTTGAGTTCTCCCCAACGTTCTCTGGTAGTTCTTCACGGATCTGATCAGTAACCCCATGGTAATGCGATGCGAGTGATCATAATAACATATAAAACGCGATATAGTCCTTGATAAATAACCAGCTATGAACTCATAAACAACAGCATTTTGTCACCGTTTGTCATTCACCGTGCTGTGAATACAGCATTAAGATGCTAGGCTAAAGAATTGAGATTCAGAGAACTTGCATGGTTGTGCTCATCCTGTCAGAAAATAGCAATTTGATCAGTGATCATGCATCATATCAGCGCAAGCTTGGTTTGAAACTGGTTTCTGGGGATGGGGTTTAGACGATCCTTCACTGGGCTAGTGCCTGCTGTGTTATGACCGTGCTGATGCTAAGCTGCAGCTCCCTCAAATCTATATAGGTTCTCATGCATATTAGGCTAGCTTTTGCCAATGAAAATGAATGCAACATAAAAAAAACAGTAGGCTACTGCTCCTAACTGAAGAAACGTTTATGTTACTGTAAGGAAATTATTATTATCATTGAATAACCATTTGCGTAAGCAGAAATATTGTTGAGCTGAGTTCTAAGAACAGAGAGTACAAGTTAATTGTGCACCCAGACAGACAAGAACTGCACCCTGTCTGTGTCTGTGTGTGTGTGTCGGGGGGGGGTTAGATAAGAGTATGTCACAATGAAGTCGCTATGTCTTGCTTCCTATTTTCTGTGTGCATCTGTACAATAAAAGACACAGCTTTTGGGCTGCAGAGTCAGAGACTGATGGTGTGAGGAATTCTTCCTTACATTAGCAGGCTCTCCTCTTGGTACCAGAGTTTGTGGGCAAAGCCATACTACGTGTTGTGGTTCTTGTATGTTGGGGTTAAATTCCCTGACAGTTACCAACAATGTTAAAGGAACCATATGTAAGATTGTGGCCAAAACTGGTACTGCAATCAATTTGAAATTACTCTAGAGCGTTGTATCCCCTCCCCCTCCCCCCTGAGGTTGGCAACCCGGATGCCGAAACACTACTGACTTTGTGATTAGTAGATAGGTGGAGGGTGGCGCATCAGGCCAAAACACAACATGACATGACAAAACACAACATCAACATCAGTTGAGGGCTGCAACTTCACTTTTTAAATGACAATATCCTGGCCGGACTACTGTTGTCAGTGATATAAGTATTTGAAATGAACATGATTTCTTAATGTCTAGTGACATATCAAGGCCATTTTATGATTAATTGAAATACATTTCTTGCATACGATTCCTTTAACAACAAACTCAGCTTCACTGCTGCAAACAAAGTTGGCTATATGCTTCGCCATATAACGAACCAGCTAGCCTTGTGATAACAAAATCTTTACCTTTTGTTTAGTCCACTGAAAGTTATCCACATATCAAACGATTACATACACAGTTATGGAGGAATTGTTTTGGGGAAGCAGTTGCACTATATCCCACTTTTGCTGCCTTTAAGCCACTTAAATCCATAGCCTAGATGAGCATTGCGCATACGTTACAACTTGACGTGATGGTGAAGCTAAATGCCCAAGAAACGTCACGTCAAGTTGTAGGCCTACTAAACGCAAACACTTAATGACAGCTTGTTCGTGGTGGTGTAGTGCTGCCTAATTGAAATGGGATAGGCAAGTATCTTATATTCGGCTATTATGTGTGGCACATTTATTGGGCTTTTAGCCTCTTTTAATTTAGGCCTATTTGATGAGGAACTGATAAAGACTGAGCAGCAGAAAAGTCATAGTCGATACAGCATTTATTATTATAATTAGGCTACTGATAGCCTACTATTACTTTACTACTATTACTGTTAATAATAATAATAATAATATTATTATTATTATTATTCGGATGAGGCAAAGGAATGTAAATCTGAGTCTGAAATGTTGGCTACAAACAGTCTATACTGCTGTAACTGCACTGCTGCTATTATTAATTGTTAACTTCCGGGAACTATTTGAGGCTTCCATTAGCTGCCATTGTTGAAAAAAAAAAATGGAACATTAGTGTCAATGGAGTTGTCGCAACTCTACCTTTATATGGCTCTTGGTAGGACATTTAATTTAGTATATTTCCTTTGAAAATGTTCATGCAAGTAAATATTCTCAGGTTAATCTGTGTAACTTTGTTACAGCAAAGTCACAGAATTCTTTCTATATCTTAAAATGAGATGTTCTGAACAGCCCCAAAGTTGATATGTATGGTCACAATTTAAACAATAAAATGTTGTTTTAACAATAGAAACATTTGTAACTGTTACCATGCAACTCCGTTACCATGACTTATGAAACATATGTCTTAGAAGTACACCAAAATTAGTCAGTCACAAAATCTTTGGTCATATTATAGGAAACAAGTATAGAAACACTTCTATATGAGTTTTTCTTAATGTTATATTTTGAGAACTGCATGTTTGATGATGTTGATTTTAATAGTAAAAAAGTGATTTTCAGTGACTCCATTATCGAGCACTAGGGCACATACAAACTGACATATTGTTCTTAAATTTTAGTTCATTAATTACTGAGTGGCACCACAAAATCTAGTGGGAGTGTAACTCCATTACCATGTGATCTTTCCCAAGTTTTAACATACTGTTCTATGTCCTACACCTCAACTCTACCAGGGTTATTTCATCAACTGACAATTTTTACAGACATTCTGTTACCAAAGATTACACAAGTTTCATATCCTGTGCATGGATTAAACTTATTCCTGGAATAAGATAACTTAAATGGAGTTTTGTTTAGTGTATGAGGCTAGGTTTAACACTAGGCTTAATTTATGCACAGGAAACTTTGCATGTATGCATGTTCTAACTGTTGTTTCACCTTAGGCGACACTTCTTCTTAGAGCTGCGGATGATGCAGAAGCGGTTCTTGGTGTAGAAGTAGTCATGGTAAGGCACGTCGTGTGTGTAGACCTCAGCATCCACCATGTAGTACTGACCCTCCCGAGACTCCTTGTATAAAGTCTGAAGGGCGGCCATAACAAGAAGTGTGTGTGAAAGGTGCAAACCATATTAGAGAGGTAACACACACACACACACACACACACACACACACACACACACACAGTTATAGTGCCATGCATGTAAGTGCCTGTGCGCGCACACACACACAAAGATGCACCCGCAGAATTGAACATGCCCACACACACACACACACAGACACCACCATGCATGTGCGTGCTTGTGCGCACATACACAAAGATTCCCCCATGGAATTGAACACACACACAAACACACGCACACACACACACAGTCATTAAACAGATGCTCTTATCTAAAATGACAGAGTACACCAAACGCATTAATTTTATGAGTGCTTATGCTCCTAGTGAAATTAATCCATGACCTTGGCACCATTGCTCTTCCGGCTAAGCCTAACACACACACACAGTCCTCTGTCTGACCTGGTACTCTGTGACGGTGGAGGACTTCCCCACCAGTGGGTTGGTGATGGTTACTGTGTAGTTCATAGTTCTCTTCATACTCCCCGAAGAGTCTCTCTGCCAGGGCGTGGAGGTTGCCCCTAAATAACCGCAGAACGCAGACAAAAACAAAAATCAAATTCATGATTAAAAGGGACATCAGGAAAAGGGTTATTGCCACATAGGTTTCCACATGCAAGGAGTAAACCTTGCCTGTGTTGCAAAGTGTACAAGTTATTATTACAAAGGGGATCATTGTCAAGTGTGACATATGATCATGGCATTTGACATATGGCATAACTGTGACATATTTCATAATACAACACAAACCAGGAAATCAATCAATACAAAGGTTGATACAACAGACACAGTTTTGTTACACATTTTGGGCTTTGTTTAAAACCACCATTAAAGAAAAACAGAACCACCATAAAAAAAAAACAGGATCCCTTTAGGTAGGAAATCACAGACTGATGTCACCTCAGGGCTTATTTTAGCCTGGCTGACACTCAGGCATATGGCACACAGTCGAGGGACATATCAGCGTACCGCTGAGGTCTGGACAGTGGCCCGCTCACTCACACTACTCTCCCATCCAATGCATGAAGGCCACTTAATGACTCCACTCTTATACAAGGTTCCTGATATCCTCTGATTGCAAAACAGATATGGTCCGGATTTAACAAGGTTCTGGGTTGTATCTGGATTTAAGATCAGGGCCAAACTCGTTTCAGAGCTGGCAGCTGCAGAGGTCAATTATCTCAGGGAATTCAGTTTTCATTGACGTTTCTGAGCATAATGGGTTTGCTCCATGTATCTACATGAGGTAGTTGCCTCTTATGGAAGTTACTATAAATCATTACTGGTTTGACCTGCAGAAGCCGTACTGTATGACTCAGCATAGCACCTGATAATTGTGTTAAAAGGGCTACGGCCTAACTTTCTTGTGTTGGCTTGCATGCCAATTAACAAAAGGTATTATACACATTTTGGCATTTTGCTCAACTAATTCATGATCAAAGCAAGCATAGCTGGAACTTTGACAGTGAAAGGTATTGTCTAATACAATAATGTCTGAATGCCAAATACAATACACTCTAAAATTTGATTAATCTTTGTCAACATGGTCTGTAGATAATGTGTACCAAATTGAGAGATTCAGATGAACAGCCCGAAGGAAATAGATTAGTTTCTCTTTCAACTTATTCAAAAATGGGTATGGTGTGAAGCTCGAAACGTAACTTCTGGTGTTACTCTAAATACACAAGTAAAAGGGAAGCTAGTGTGCGGATATTTCTTGAGATTTTCTATGGCAATACTTTTTTTATCCAGCACATGTTTTTGGATGTGGGCACTTTACGTTTTTGCATTTTTTGCAATCAAACATGTTCTGCAGTAGAATGAATAATAATAATGAGGAAGAATCAGAATAAGAACAATATAGAATCCAGCAGCTTCACTGCTTGGACCCCTAATAATGTCCAATGAAGTCACCTGAGATTTTTTGCACGTGCATGAACCTCCGGTTAAAGTTGGAATCAGTAAAGAGCACCTCAAACATCTTTTCAGCACTGATGTGGAACACCCGGTTTATAAAGAGACGGCCCTGCACCTGTGCCTGGCATTCCTTCTCCTCCTCTGCAGGAGAAAAACACACACACACACAGAGAGAGAGAGAGAGAGAGAGAGAGAGAGAGAGAGAGAGAGAGAGAGAGAGAGAGAGAGAGAGAGAGAGAGAGAGAGAGAGAGAGAGAGAGAGAGAGAGAGAGAGAGAGAGAGAGAGAGAGAGAGAGAGAGAGAGAGAGAGAGAGAGAGAGAGAGAAGAGGTGTCAGTAAATCTACACAGAGCCTGACAATGAGAAAAATAACATTGAACTGGACAGGGCTGGACTGTGCTGTACTGACACATAAGAAAAGTGGCTTCATTTCCACTTTTTGTGTGGTGGGCATTAAAACTGCCTGAGAAAGTGATAAAAACAAATGAACAAAAACAAACAAGCAACAAAACACAAATGACCTTCAGGAGTTGACAATGCACCTGCAGCAGCAACACGATTGTGGGGGATGGGCTAATGGGCTGGGGGGCAAGCCTACCCTTCTTTCAAATCTGTAGCTATACACTTACACTCACACAATTATACACCACAGACACACATACACAGACAGGGCCAGTTCTAGCCTACTACATTTGGGGGGGCTGGTAGAAATTTTGGGTGGGCAACATAGCAAAGTGGCCAAATTTGATCAAAATGTACATAAACACAAAACATAAAAACAATTGATACTACCTAGTTCGAGTTGCTGCAGCCAACAGCTAGGGATGGGCAGTATTTCTGATACATGTATTTAAAATAGGTATTTCAAATACAAAATAGTATTTTGTCATTTGTTTTCATTTTGTTGAAGAAAATGGCTTCATATTTTGTATCAAAATACTTTATAGGTGTGTATTTTTTTATTTTTGGTAAAACCAATAGCCTACTTTTGGAGATGTGATCATAAAAGTGAATGTAGCCTCTGAATAGTGCTGACCTAGTAATTTGCCCAGACTTGTTGTGATTATAATATTGAGATTCAGAGTAACTTCTAGGTTGCTCACATACACAATACACCACCTCTCATACCAAGCTCAAGTTTCTTGAGAACTTTAATCATCCAATCGGAACACATGGAACCAATTATGTGGTTCCCCTGCCACATTGCTCAGTCTGGGCATGCACTGACGATGTCAGAGTCTCCACTTTGTACTGCTTGACAAGTTCAGTTGTAACTTTCTGAGTGCATCTCTGATACAGTATTTACTATGGCTATGAGATGTTACAGGCAGGTCAGCATGGTTGATCTGTTCACTGTTTGCAGGTTATAGCATGTCTCGTACAGGCAGAGAAAAGCTGTTGCTCTCAAACACTGTCCACTTAATCAACAGAGTCAGTGTATTGATGAAGGAATAGATTAAATAGACACATATGGAAGGTTTGCAAAATTATATATCATGCTCCCATTCAAGAGTATTTTAGTACTTTCAAAATACAAAAATACAGTATTTTATTTTGATACATGGTGTGGCTAATGTATTTTGTAGTTTATTTTGATACACTTAAAATTAGGGTTTTAATATTTTATTTTAAAATACATTTTGATGTATTAATTGCCCTGCTAACAGCTAGAGCAGCTAGACAGCAACAGCTAGAGCAGCCAGGCAGCTACAGTGCTACATTCTGGTGGCATTTTTAAAATCAGAGTGTAGCACTGTAGCTGCCTGGCTGATCTAGCTGTTGGCTGCAGGAAGTCGAGGTAGACAGCACCGATTGTTTTTTTTTTCTTTCGTACCGACAGTACTCTGGGGGGGGGGGGGGGGGGGGGGGGGTGCTAGCTCTGTAACTCATCTACATCCAAACTGGGTTTGAGGCTACACATGCACAACTGAAAAAAAAATTCTTAACTTTGTTTGGGTGGGCAAGACACAATGCTTTCTGGCTACTGCCTAGAGCCGGCCCTGTACACGGATCTGAGGATGCGCCTCTGCTTAGCACAGACACCACAAATGCATACACACAGATGGCTGACCACGTGCTTCTGCCTCCTTTAGTCAAGTACGTGCTTCCATGCACACACACACACACACACACACATTTAGCCTTCTCTGGTCATGGACATACAGTTGTGCACACAAACACACAGGACTGACCAGGTTGTTCGGGCTCCTCTGCGCTCTCACTCTGTTCAGACAGGCGGTCCTCATTAGCGTTGAGGTCCAGGTTTGAGCGTTTGGACGACCTCTCAGAGCTGTGACGGTCTAGAGAAGGCACAGGACTCCGCTGGAGAAGTGGAGTGCCGCAGGAGTCATCCTAAAACACACAGGCACACACACCAGTGGTAAGAATCATATCAATAAGATATCATTGTCTGTACCACTACCCTTTCATGAACCATGGGCCCCCACCTATAAGCTTTTCTAGCTTCTTTGAGGGACCCATTCACTCTACCCGTCTGTCTTTGTACCCCTACTGGTTTACTGTAATGTTGAAGTGGTATTGTGAATAAACTCAAACTCAAACTAGCAATTTACATGAATTCGTTATTGGCATGTAACTGTAACTGTAAAAAAGTAATTCCATACTTATAGCTGCATTCCTTATACAACGACAACCCCATTCACCCACCTCACCACTCCAAAAATGTATCTGACAAAAACTAAAACAAAAAGACTTCTTGAGAATGTTTTTGCAGGCTTGCACTTGTGTCTCTCTAGTTTAACTGGTAGAACAAGGTGCCCATCAGAAGAACTACCCCCCCCCCCCCCCCCAAAGGAGCACTACCACACACATCCTGTTTGTTACTTTAGATAAACACATCAGATGGGCATACTACTAAATGAGATAAGACGTATGCTGAGCCTAAAGCCCAAGGTGTTTTCAAATTCAGAAAGTGGGGGCAAAGGTCTGTCGCTGTTATCTTCACACTTCAGGCTTTAAGTATAAGTATAAGTATATATACTCTTTTGATCCCGTGAGGGAAATTTGGTCTCTGCATTTATCCCAATCCGTGAATTAGTGAAAGACACACAGCACACAGTGTACACACAGTGAGGTGAAGCACACACTAACCAGGAGCAGTGAGCGGCCTACTACAGCGGCGCTTGCGAAGCAGTGTGGGGTTAGGTGCCTTGCTCCCCCCCAGGCAAAAGAATAAAAGTGTAAACAAACAAACCCCGTTAGGTGAGAGTGTGCTTTTCTGTCCGAGAGAGGACTGCGTGTCGTCCCCTAGAGGCGTGGAGGCCTCATAAGAGGCTAGCTCCACCTGCTGGAGCCGGAGTGTAGTGGGCCTCTCCAGCCTCCCGGGTTGGTCCTCTGACTTCATGATCAGGCTGCTAAAGATAAAGAGACGAGTCCGTTAGTAAATGTATTCATTTGGCACTTTTCAAAGGGCAACTTGGTGACATTGGAAAAAAAGGTACATTGAAGCATGTCTAACGCGCTGTGTTGCGCGGAGTTGGTGAGAAGTAGCTGACAAGCCAAAGCATCACAAACTCAAAGTTCTCCAAAACCACAGAGTACCAATCAGTCTGAGTACTATGATTCAAGTGTGTTCACGTGTGCATGTGCGGGGTATACATTAAGCGTCAACCATCAGCAGAGCACAGCAAGGATGGGGAATCCTAAAAGACTGATTTGACTCAAACAGGGCCCTTTCAATGTGCCAGATGTAGGTTTTAGCATATATTTCACATAATTTGTCTCTACAACACTATAAAAAGGTGCATTTAAATATTGTCAATATTATTGTGTGTGTTTTTGCCTGACTAACAGAGGAAGAGACACAAAATAAAAGACAAGCAATGAAGAATGAACAAACTCAATTATGATTTTGCCCATTTGTTGCCCATTTCAAAACCACAACAACTCCTTCCTTTGTTTAAGACCTAAACACATTCAGATGGACAAGACGCGTGTGGGAAAGTCGATCATGGCACCTGGGATTGGTGGGTGTATTGGCATCTGCTGATATCTGTGCGTTATCCATTTCATCGTGACTCAAACCCAAGTCATTTCCATAGTGCTGCTTGACCATCTGCCACAGTTCTTGTCTGGTTAGTGGCTGCAAGAGAGAGGCACACATTAAAATGAAGAGACCAGTTCCGATCATTTTTCTTTGTCAAAAGAAAGAAGGCCTGTTTAAACCCAATCTCGCCTCTTCTCACATTGTTCACTTCTACAACGCACAGCTCCAACCTGATTCAGGCTGAACTTGATCTTTATCTGGTTAAGTTTCACCTAGGACAACCGGGCATGGGCAAACACAGCAGTTACAGTCAGGTCATCATAAAATATGCCCGCATTAGTCGATACTAGGCCTACTCCCGTGCCAATAGCGCATTAACGCTTCTAGAGTGGAGTCAGCGCTCTCCAGGGCAAAGTTGAGTAAATTAATCATAAAAGTGACATATCAATCTATGAAGGTGGAAAACAGGCTAACAAAAGAAAAACAATACAAGTACAAATTGACGATGCCAATGGTAGATACGCTGTTTAACACCAATTCCTGAACAAGTGCACTCAAACGGCCATATGGTTATCACAGAAAGAAAGAAAAAACAACAAACCAAAAAACACCTTAGCTTGTGAGAGAATTTTGCGCAGGCCATTCATTACGCACGCTCGTGTATTAAACAAACCAACACCAAAATAAACTCTTAATTTACTTACTTTAGTTGAAGCCGCTTTCTTCCCTCTAGTTTGCCAGCCTGACTACCTGCCTCGTCACCTAGGCGAACTATACCTGTGCGCTGTCAAATGAGTATTGTCCAAATCAGGAAGTTATCTCGCTTTCGGCAAGTCCATAGAGCGCTCCGCCCATTAGCGTAGTAACAAAGTCAACAAATTCTTTCTTAGCATAATTAACTCACACAATAATTTCAGACTGTATATTGAACATCATAGGACAGTTTCTTCACGTTGTCTGCCAGGCGTAGTTGTAGTTTGCTTTAAGGGAGCTCGTGCAGTAACCTAACAAGCCACACCTCAAAGGTCATTGAACTTTCCTTTCATTTGCTAGCTTGTCAAACTCCCGAATGACGAGACTGATTCAACAAAGACTTGTTTTTTTCAAGCGTGAGGTCCCCCGACCCATGGTCTTCAGAGTATAGTTTCATGCTAGGAACAACAAACAATGGACAGAGAGGGCTGTACAAGAAAACTTTACATATGAAAGGAACAGGTTACCTGACACCGTTTCTTGTCTAACCAGAAACTGCAATAGGCAGCACAAGGCGTGTTTACATTTTGGAAATGCACGTTTCAGTACCACCAGCAATCCTACATTTTCTTGTAGTTTTAGGGTCAGTCGTAAAACCTATTCTAACTAAGAGACTAGCCTTCTACAAATAGCCTACCTTATACATGTTAGTCCAGCTCTCTTGTGTCTTTCTGATGACACAATATAGTGTTGTTATTGCCTCATCTTTTATCTGAGTCTTTTAATGGACAAAATACTTCCCTGTACTTGGTCTAAAGGTGTGAAGCATCAGCTACATAAAACGTCTTTAAACTATTTTTTTTTGTTTTTTATTTATTTATTTATTTATTTAATATTTATATTATATTATTTAATATTTATATATTTATTTCAAACTATTTGAAATTGTTTTGTTCTGCATGTAAACCTGAGTTGGATTTAATTTGTTATATTAAAGATTAAATTGATTAGATTAGATTATATTAAGTATTGATGTTGGGCTCTGTTGAGTCTGTGAGTTGAGCAATATCCATAAATCTCATTATTGGCTACAGAATAGCTCACATATGTGTTTGGTTTGCATTCAAAATGTACAAATGCATACATATATAAAAAATATATACAATTGGAAAAAGATGTGTGGCATACTCGACACACAAATATTATGTTCACTATTCACACTTGACAGACAAACAGACAGCCTACAGAGTGTGAAACCACGTAGACAAAACAAAACAAAACAGCTAGACTGAGTTATACCTTATTCAGCAAGGTATTCTGCCACATCCGGAATATGCTCTGGAAACTTTTTTCCCTGGCGGCGAATGATGTGAAGAACAGCTGTATGGAAAGTAAACAAATAGTCACAATACAAATAAATATCTAGATAAATACATTTCCCAAACATACCCCTGGAACTGCTTCCATGTTTGTGTTTGTGTAGCTCAAATGGTAGAGTCAAAGGGTTCACCCAGGGCATGTGATATACCCAGGGCACACTGAGAGAAAGTGGAATAGAACATTATGTCCAATATTCCAATATGTGGTTTAATGTTCTGCATTATGCCCAATATTCCAATATGTGGTTTAATGTTCTGCATTTCTTATTAGTGGATCACTTTGATACTAAAACGTATGATTCTATGTAATGACTATGATATCTGTACTGTCCCTGTGTATATTTGTGTGTGACTGTATTTAGAGATAAGCGGGAATATTATGACTTTGCAGTGTTTCACTGTTCTGCATGGTTGCGTAGCTATCTGCTCCGGATTGCCAGGTTGCCTTTAATCAGAGTCTGATTCAGTGTAGTCCACGTGAGATGGAATGACCAACATCATCTCCCGTCAGCCTGGAAGGCTACTTAAACCCTAACTATTTCCTTGTCTAGTTAGAGCAGCTGATGGATCTTTAGGTGAAGTCATGCTGTCTCTTCCTTGATGCGCATCATTGTAAATAAACTCTGTTCCTGATTTTTCATGCTATTGGTCTGACAGGGTCTTTATTCATCTGTGGTATCAAAATTACCATCAACACACACACACTAATGGC
This sequence comes from Alosa sapidissima, assembly GCF_018492685.1. Lineage (NCBI taxonomy): Eukaryota > Metazoa > Chordata > Actinopteri > Clupeiformes > Clupeidae > Alosa > Alosa sapidissima. Next base: position 13,316,663 of record NC_055973.1, on the reverse strand, counting down.
AAAATGAACATCTGCATTACTCTATACGTTGCTTAGGAAAATAGGGTGTGCTAAATAAATCTAAAAAAATTAAGCAGGGTGAGCAGCATACCTTTTCTGCATCTGTGGAGATCTGAATAGCGTTTGGAATCCATCTTGCTGTCTTTTCTCTGGTCATGGCTGTGATATCCATCAGGTTCACGACAATCTGTGAAAAATGTTCATATGCAAAAAGATTGAAGGCATATTCATGAAAATGTAAAACTGTGGTTTGTTTTCTAGATGAGCATTTCATTGTGTACTAAGTAGTGACAGGGATATTAAGTATCACAGTGTCTCCAAATCAATATGGTAACCTGTGCTTTTCAAACATTTGTATGTCAAAAACTTCCATTGCTTGCATGTAATGTTTTAATTAATATAAAATGACATTAACTCTAAACAGCAGTATCCTTTTTCCAGAAGCAGTACTATTACAGTGTCCTATATGTTCTGTTGTTATTCTATTTATCAAGCTTGCTTGTGTCAGTATAGCATTCCATATCACTGAATAATTTCACAGCTATAAGGACCTGACAAAGTCCTTGACTGGTGGTGTTACATCTTTAAATTTACACTTCAACGAACTTCTCACCTTTGTTCCCCGAAATACATTACTGTAGAAACACAACAAGTTTTCCGACAGGTATATCCGTCCCTGCAGTAGAAGGTCCCTCTGGAGTGCACAGGTGTAATCTGAAAAAAATATCCGTTGTCATGGGGATTGATATGATATGAAGACTCGTTGATATGGTATACACCTTACAGGATAAAGATGCTCCTGTAGCGACCTTTATCTGGGTATAGTTCACCTGTGATGAGCATCTCAGAAGCTGCTTGTTCTTTGAACAGCTTTCTGAACTCCTCATTCCTCTGCTTGTAGCTGGTTGGTGGGACTTGAGGTGTTGTTACAAACAGTCCAACTGAATCAAACCACTAATTTAAACAAAGAATGAGAAATTAGCTTTAAGATGTACAGGAGATTGTCTATAAAGAGGATAAAAAAATAAAGACATTATAGCCAGTAGAGGGCAGTATTCTCCTAACACTTTCAACGCTAACAAGAATAATGAGACAGCACCTGTGACATATTGTTAAATTGAACACCAAAAACATGTTGGCAACTATTTGGGTTTCATGGCAGTTGCTGATTGCATTTTTTTTTTTTTTTAAGCTTCCAGGCCTCCCCTGTGTTTCACATCATGGTAAAGTCTGCATGAATGCAACTTACGGAGGGATCAGAAAGTTAGTGAACAAGCCCTCATGCACTTCATGATTTCACAGTGGGATAGCTCTTGGCCTCCACAAACTTACCTGAAACACGCATCAAAGTCTGTCTGTGAGTGTGGAGAATGAGACTGGACATCTAAACTAGTGTTAAGGGCCCTAGTAGTGCAATGGCAAGTACATGTAATGCACTTACACAATGTCTTTGAAAAGAAGTTACTGGGTGTGAGTGACTATGTTCTCACTTAACTCTTTGAAGCAAGCTGATTGAATCAAGCAGGCTATGTTTTAGAGAAGCACTATTTACTTGCACTATAATTACTCATAGTGAATTCAGTCTCATGGCCACCTTACCAAACAACTTTGACAAGATTTGGGAAAGATTCTTGAAAGATTGTAGTCTTTTAACTAATTCAAGGATCTATACCCCACCTCAGCCTCTTCTGTAAAGGTGTCACCAATTGTGGTGGTGTCCTCAGGGGTGTCGTTCGCCATGCCTGGGTTCGGCAAATGGGTCATCAGCAGTATTTCTTTACAGACTTGACAGAAAACCACACCCAAATGAAAGTGCACTTTACTCCACTGGACCTACAGCAGAGGAGTTTATGTGTGTCAGGGTTATTGTTCAGTTCAACTTTTCCACAATTGATTGTGTGTTAAGGAAATTCAGTTTATTTATTGCTAAATTATACCAGAGCTGCTAACTTTTGGTCAGTAGATACATTTCATTTCATTTCAAGCATGGGAATTCATATAGACTCTTATTGGTGTTTTGTTATATAACTTTCAATATAACTTTGTATTTGCAGAATAGAAATCACCCCTTTCCCTGCCATTTGCCTTTTCCCCCAAAAGATGCACTCCCAAACTGACAGGAAATTTTTTCAATGCACCAAGGGAATATGCCGAGACTGACTGATCCTGACTTGATTTCATAGACAACTCAATGCACCACCGCTTAAATTCACCTATGCCCAGGGGTGAAAGTAAGCCGGTACTTGCCGGTACGGAGTACCACTAAAATATTTGGAGAGTGTACTATACCCTCTAACTATACTGTCTCTGAAAAATATAGCACTTACAGCATGACAACACAACTGCTAACGTCAAATTACCAGAAGCAACACGTTTCCCCCAACATATATTTCATATACATCGTTCTGAACTGTATCTGAATTGTGTCTAAACCGTGCAGCTGGACAGACAACGAGCAAGCTATAGCGCGCGTACAGTAGCCTACAGTAATTGCGCCAACGTGCACTGGTATCCAAAGTGTTTTAGCAGACGGACGTTTCTTGGAAAGTCTCCCAAATAAAAAAAAAAATACAGGCTAAAGAAAAATATGTTGATGTTTCAATAGCCTATTCTGGTTTTATGTGTGCAGTGTTTCGCTGGAGAGACAGGAGACAGACAGTGCGTGTACGGCTTAACCAGATCTTGCGCAGCAATAATGAAAGTGTTTTAGCGGACAGAAGTATGTTGCAGTCTCCCAAATAAAAAGGCATGACTCAAAGAAACGTGTTTCATGATATACAGTAGCCTATATAAAAAAAATTGATTGGAAGTGGGAGCGAGCAGAGTAACTAGGTTAAATAAATAAATGTTGAAATTAAGTGTTTGCAATTTATTCATAATCAAAAACAGATGCAGGTGGGTTAAAGAGTGATACTAGAGTGACAAGTCCTAGCGAATGCTTGATAAGTAGACTATAATACAGTAAATAAACAAATAAATAAATAATAAATAATTAGGCTAAGTGAAATTTTCGGCGCGCGCTCTGGGTGCGCATTATAACTCTATATCATAGTACCACCAATAAATAAAAACTACTTTCACCCCTGCCTATGCCTACTTTATTTTGTGACAAAAAAATAAATACATAGTGGGCTTAGTCTTTTGTGACTAAACAAAGTTGCAACAATGGAGGTCCGCATTCAGAAAATATAGCCTACCTACAATAATTCGTCAGATAATTTCTGATGGTAGCCTATCATGAATGACTCCAAATATAGGCCTACGCATATTTTGGAACTTCTGAAGTCACGAAAAGCAATACTGCCTGAAAATATATTAGCCTAGGCCAAATATCACAAATGTTTTACAAGTTTAACAACTAACTTGTAAGGTTTACATATCCTACAGTTAGAGTAGCCTAGGCTATTCTCTGATCGTGAAGATCGGCTAATCTTTCTTCACAGATGTGATGATAAACCAGAGGCGCATTGCCTACCTGGACGCGAAATGAAGTGAGATTATTATCTCCCGCGGCTTCTTTTCCACGTAGATAGGAAGTCCTATAGGCGTAGTAGTCGTATGGATATTAGACTTGCATTTTCACCATCAGCCCCTAATCAACCTTTGAAGTTAAAATGTCTATTTATTTCTTCTGTTCAGGGAATGGCTGAGGCCAACACGGAGCCGAAACTGCATATCACCTGGTAACAGGTGCGCGTGTCTGACATAACCGGTTCACGAGGGAAAATGCCACTTGCTATAGGAAATGCTCACGCCGAAATTTGCATTCTGTACGGACGAGTGTTCGTATGGTTCCATAAATAGACCATCCATAAAATCACTTATGCACTGGATAAATCTTATCATTTTAGACATCCTTTTACGTCGGAGTGACCAGTTTACTCTATGTGTTGTTTTCGAACCCAAGGTACAGTCTAAAGCTTTATGGTTGATGCCTGTATTGGTCTGATTCACCATTATCAACCTTATGGTTTTATGAAGCTACTTTATGAAGTAAAACTTAGTAAGACCAGATTTCTATTCCTCATGACTGTTCTCTTACCAAGGGATTTGATTATGTTTGGCAGGTTGTTGGAGGTGAGGTACCAGAGTTGCAGCATTCCAGGTGTGTATTGTAAGGAGCAAAAATGAGAAAGAGGTGTATACACACATACACACACACTCACACAGGCAAGGTGTGCATGCATGACCACACAGATAAAATACAGAACCCAACGTCTGATTCCTTTATTGTCCGCGTTTTATTCTTTGGGACTGAAACATCTGGTACATGAGCAGTGTTGAGAAGAGAAACAGTTTTCCACTCACGACAAATACACTGGACAAACACGTTCAGAACACAATCATAAGAAAAAAAAACATCAAAACAAAACAAACAAAAAACAAACAATGCAGGCTTCCACGTAAACAGCCCGCAATAAATATAGTCACTCTGCTTTGTAATTATGTTTATCAATTTTCTGTACAGAGAAGAGGAAGAGAGAAATAATTACACCAACTGAATTGTGAAAGCTACAACTAGAAGACATGACTGTGTTCAGGGGATGGAGAAGGGGGGCAGTGCAGGTGAAAGACAGGGAATCGACTTTACGATCTCACAAAACACATCAACAGACACACTCACACACAGACACACATAAGTTCACAAAAAAAAAAAAAAAAACCCACACACACACACACACACACACACACACACACACCAACACGCTCTCAGACATTCTGGGGGTTAGATCAGGTATTGGCCCATGCAGGAAAAAAGAGACATATTTATTTGGTGAGGATCTCTCACACTCACTCACACACACACACACACACAAGATTGGAAACACGTAAAGCAGTGGAATGTGTGACACTGCAACAGAAAGTCCATCCACTGCAGAGAGAGAGAGAGAGAGAGAGAGAGAGAGAGAGAGAGAAAGCAGACATGGAACAGGGAAGTGGAGGAGTAGGAGCGGGAGGAGGGAGAGGTATTGCACTGCCCCAGAGGGGTCAGAGGTCGAAGGGGAGGTCAGGTCACAACTCAGTCCTCCAGGGTGCGGAAGGAGTTCTGCATGTCCTCGTGCAGCTGGGCATAGTCAGCCTTGATCTTGGCCTCTCCTTCCTTGACAGGGTCCTGCAGCGGAACAGAGGGAGAGCGAGAGGGTCACCAGACAGACACAGCAATGCAACACAGCAGTCTGAGATGATACAGGCTGGCAGAGGAGGTGGAAAATATCAAGGGTGGTCTTTATTCTAGGCGATAAAGAAAAATAAGCATAAGTACGGAGAAACCATGCTCACGATGTACTCTCTGCTGATTGAATACTGCTGACAGGGATATAAAGGGAGATGACACTGGTTTCCTTTGCTAAACTGCATCCCACACTTATGTCCAGCTTATTTCACTCAAACCCAACAACTTTCCAAGAAAGTGTCTTATAGTGACATCCAGATGGCTGATGCACAACAATGGGAAACATTCTTTTAGTTATAGGACGTGACTCATTCTCCTGTTGCCATTGGTCGAGCAACAGAGGGCAGAATACAACAACGCACAACAGGCCTGGCAACAGCCTCAACGCGTGGGTACTTGGGATCCATACAAGGCTGTAATTCCAGTTACCACCTCTCCACCTCCATTAGTCACCACCACATATAGAGCAAACATTATCAATCAAAGAATGTAAGCATTACACTTAGAAACTCAGAGACTGACTCGAGAGGTTCTGGTCTGAATTGGACAGGTTCCACTCAGGAGTGTGGAACTGGGCTGCCCAACTACCCATGGGAGGGAAGGGCCCTGTACCTTGAACTTCATGGAGCTGATCCTGTAGAGAATCTCGCCCATGTGCTCGCGGATCATGGACCAGGTGATCTTGTTGTCGCTCTGGGCGGTGGTCTCTACGGCGTGGCGTGCCATGTCATAGAAAGCGATCATGTTGGACAGGATGCCCACCGTCTTGTAGAAGGGGCAAAACCTGTGGAGGGCAACAAGAAAGGGTTATAACAAGAACAACAACAATACAAACACATACTGTACATATATACAAAACTACTGACTGTAGATACGAGTCTGCCTAAAAAGTGATATTCAAAACTCTTTGATCAGTGAGCTGATTTTTACACAAAATTCTTTTACACCAAAACATCTGACAGAGACATTAATATGATGAATGTATGTCTACTATACTAAATAATGCAGAGAGTGTAACGCATTTGGTAAGTAAACAGGTTACTTGAGCATGTTGTTTGTACAAGCACTGATATATACAAAGTATATGTAAAACATAGGGCAGCAGGTGTAATGTGTGTTTATGTATTTGTGAGTGGGATGTTCCACCTGTCATAAGGGGTGTATCCATTCTGTTGCAGGAAGTCATCCTTGATCAGCTTCGCTACCTCCAGGGTGATTTTATCGGTCTCAGCCAGTGAGGCCTATTATACAGAATGTATATATAGGAGAGAGAGGGAGGGGGGATGGAAAGAGAGAGAATGGAAAGAGAGAGAGAGAGAGAGAAAAAAATGGAGAGAGAAACAGATAGATAAATAGATAGATAGATAGATAGATAGATAGATAGAGAGAGAGACAGACAGACAGACAGAGACAGACACAGACGGACGGACGGACGGATGGACGGACGGGGAAGAGACAGAAGGCAGAAACACTTTTAACAATGCCCATGAAACCAAAGGCCACGGTATGTGAATGACAATGCAGCGTTATTTATCATGACAATTGCGTCATCAAAGGACAACAGAAGCATACATAACCCTTGCGTAGAACAACCAGCAGTCACTCCCTCCAATTGTACCCAAAACACACTTAGCTCTCTCCACCCACAGACACACACACACACACGTGTACAGACGCAGTTACCTTGCCGACCAGCTGCACAATCTCAGCCAGATCCTCCTCTTCCTGCAGGATCTCCTTGGCCTTAGTGCGGAGTGGCACAAACTCGGGGAAGTGTTTGTCGTAGTACTCGTCCAGAGCGCGTGTGTACTTGCTGTAACTGATTAGCCAGTTGACAGAGGGAAAGTGCTTCCTCTGAGCCAGCTTCTTATCCAAACCCCAAAACACCTGACACGCACACACAAACACGATTTATAGCAGCAGTAGAAAGCAAAGCAAAGAAAAAATTCTACGCCTGAAGACATTTTCAAAACCGTCTATCCCGCTACAGGCATTTGGTATGATAATCCATTATCAAATCTTCAAATCTATTTTCTAACAGCCCAGCCCACACCTGAATTCCAGTGCCTGAGAACTGTGACTATACTTTACAAGCCTGACCAATGGGAATCCCTTGATGATCAAGTGGTGTTATATTATGATATACCTGCACAATACCCAGGGTGGCAGAAGTCACAGGATCTGAGAAGTCACCACCAGGAGGTGATACACTGAAAGAGGAAATTATAATGATTAGACCAATCTCTGTCTCTATGGAACAGCTGAGACAAGAGGTATGGCTTAGAAGAGGGAGGCTGCCCTCTAGTGTTGGAAAGCTGTACTTACGCCCCCACAATACTGACACTGCCCTCTCTCTCAGGGTTGCCCAAGCACTTCACGCGGCCGGCACGCTCGTAGAAAGAGGCCAGACGGGCACCCAGGTAGGCAGGGTAACCGCTGTCTGTGGACAGAAACACAAACAGGTTTAACCACATATTCCTCTGAAAAGGGGCGTCAGGAAAGCTATTGTTTTTAGTATTAACGTAATAAGTAGATAACAAAGCCAAAGCACTTTTAGCACTACTTGTGCTAACAGGGCACCTGAATGTTTTAGAAAGTACAGAACTGAATGCTGAATGCTATCCAGGTCCTCCTTTAACACCATGGACATATTGTCTATTGATTCGATGAGCACTCTGCAAAATTGAGAGGGTCTTACCAGCAGGCATTTCAGCCAAACGCCCAGAGATCTCCCTCAGAGCCTCAGCCCAGCGAGAGGTAGAGTCAGCCATCATACTGACGTTGTAGCCCATGTCTCTGAAGTATTCAGACAGGGTGATTCCTACAGACAAGCGCACATAAACATAAACACACAAACAAATGCATGAGTTAGTGTTCTATTCATCACCATAAAGCATGAATCAACAACTATTTCTAGCTCACTAAAACTCGATTTGGGGTTATGAGTTTCAAGTTTTCACAATACAGCTCAATCATAAAACTATAGCTGTAATAAAAAAACACGGAAAAACACTTAACATTGGGTACCGGGTACCAAGTTGGAGTTTTAGTTATTTTTCATAATTGGTGATTTTTGATTGGCTGTTACCTGTGTAAATAGAGGCTTCACGAGCAGCCACAGGCATGTTGGAGGTGTTGGCCACCAGAGCCGTTCTCTTCATGATGCTTTCTACCTTTCCATCCACCTCCATGGTCAGCTGTTGGACAACAACACCATCACTCAGACTGAAGGCCCAATCAAATTCTAAGCATACTGCTGTTGTCATAGTGATAGAAGTGACATCATAAAGGAACGGACCTCAGGGAAATCTCGCAGTACTTCAGACATCTCATTACCACGCTCTCCACAGCCTACATAGATGATAACGTCACTGTTTGAATACTTGGACAAGGACTGGGAGATCACAGTCTTGCCACAACCGAAGGCTCCTGGGATGGCTGTGGTTCCTCCCTGGACACACCTGCACACAGGCAAAAAACCCACATGAAGCTCATGACATCAAGATAACAGAATCACAGAGAATATACTTCATTTCATATTGACAATATATGTAGTTTAAGCTATGTAACTACCCATAACATCTGCTTTATGACACAGCAGCTGGGCATAGCTACACTTAGAGGTATGTTCATTAAACTCAAAACATGAACTCCTGTCATAGTCAAATGCCATGGACTGGGACTGTGTGGACTCACGGGAAGAGGGCATCCAGCACCCTCTGACCGGTCAGCAGCGGATGATTGGCGGGCAGCTTCTCAGTGACGGGGCGCACCTGTCGCACAGGCCACACCTGGATCATGGTGAACTTCTCCTTCACTCCCTCGAACTCCAGCTCCAGAACCACATCCTAACACACCACAACACAGAACCCGACGTCAGCAAGGCTCGCAAATGCATGCTTGCTTCTCTTCAAGAGCAGCACTCTTCATTTTGTAGAACAAAGTTGGTTTAGGGACAACTGTGGACTCTATATGTCTAGTGACTCAAACTGCCCAGTGTTTAAAGCAACAGTATTCTAGGTAGTTAGCTTGTTCACTTCACACAAAAACTCCTTCCTTACTGTAGCTTGATCAATGTTGACTGTTATAGACATAGTCTCAAGAAACCTGATGGGATCGCATCACACATCATAGCAATTTGGACAAGATATGCCACAAACATTCAATCATTTAACATTTGTACATTTAACTAAAATAACAACTGTGTGAAACTCATTCTATTTGAACAGCTTTGAATGATGTTCGAATGACAACTTATCAGACAGGCACATTGGCAGACATGTTAATACAGTGTTTGCCGATGGCAATATCAGTAATTAATTTTGCAAGTTTTCAATTAGCTGCTGCTTACGGTATATACTGATATACTCATGCATCCTTAATTCCAACACTTTGTGATCAGCACAGCATTGGATTGGCTGTACGCATTGTAAATGTAATATATTGTAATCGCTCTTGCTAATCTCTCTTGTCTAGTGGTACATGTTACTTAGTGAAGCTAACTTGTAGGACCCCTGCCTCTCACCGAGACATCGTAGTTCCCAGGGGGTGCCAGGTATGTAACTGTGCCTCTGTTTCGTGGTGGCAGCATGATCTTGTGCTTGATGAGGGAGTTCTCAAAGACATTGCCATAAATATCACCTCCTGTAACATGGCTTCCGACCTAGACAATTGTAGAGATAAAGGTTTATAATTAGGTAAGAGGTTTACATTCACAAAAAAAATTATTTACACCACATAAAACCACAGCAATCAGAAACATATGTGCATATTTGCCTTCAATACAAACAATAAACAAGCATGCACATTGCAGTCATATATATTTATAGTACTGTGATTAGTCACATACTCGTAGGTTTTTGGATGGGGTAAACTCCCACTTTATGTCTCGGGTCAAGGATCCGATGTTGATTCCCCTGGGGATGTAGATGCTCTGGGTCATGTCGTTGATGTCCCTCAGTGGTCGCTGGATACCATCAAAGATGGAGCCCATGCAGCCTGGCCCCAGCTCAACGGAGAGGGGTTTCCCCGTACGGAGGACAGGGTCCCCGACAGACACACCCGCTACAGGGGGGTTCAGGAAAACGCTGGGAAAGAGCTGGCCCCCACACACACACACACTACACACGCTGCACTGCTGGCACACTGCACTACTGGTGATCTGGGTTAGATTATATCACACAGTGAAGCATATGAATGCAGACAGACCTGGACATGCAGACAGGGAGATAGTTTATTGCATACTGGGAAACACACAGCGGCTTGGTGTGCACCTCGTCATCTCAATGATTTTTGAGGCAAAAGTCTGGCACGGAAAAGCAGAGCCAAGATAAAACCGCATAGGTTGGCTTCATTACTGAGTGACCTGTTCTCTTCGTAATGGACAGAACTGAGCTGGTGGCAAAATGTGATCTCTGTTAATGAATAATGCTTTTGGCAAGCCACTTTGCAGTTGAAAACAAACTGCAAAGTGACTAAGGTTTCCAGCGACACACAATCCTGGTAAAAAGGCAATGACAAAGACTAATGTAAATGACTAGATGTTATTCCCACTGAGATCTCTCCATTCTTGGGCCAGCGCCAACCATTGTTTAGCTGTGTAGAAATGGAACGTCACAATCACTTGCAGATTGGATGCATTATATTTTCATACTTGGCGTCATTGTTTAATTAAAACAAGGGGAAAAGGCAGCTGCAAGACATCATGAATGTTTCCAGATGCATTATCCAGAAACAGCAGGATCATTCTTCTGTATAAGAAATAGAACATGCTTTTGAGCAATTCTGATTTAGTTTTGACACAGAGGTACGAGTATTTGGATTTATCTGCATTAAATCAATTCTTCCACATGTGATATAACATCTACTTCAAACCCTTACATTGCCATCTGCTGCCTTTGTCTTTCAAAAACTCTACACAAAGAAAAAGCAAAGAGGTTTCGCAACACAATAATTCATTGCTAGGAGTTATGGATCAAAAAGATGCTAAAACATGTCACATGTGGACGCTGACTTAAGGATACATGTTTCCTCATACACCTGGATGGTTGCCATGTCACCCTCCAATCGGATGATCTCCCCCACTAGCTCGCTGTGGCCAACACGCACCAGCTCGTACATGGCTGCTCCCGCCATGCTGGAGGCAGTCACCACTGATAGTCACAAACAAACCAACCGTCAGTCAGACATACTCAAAGAACAATTAATCAAGCAATAATCAATTAATCAATAAGCAATCATACAGGGCTGTTCCACAAATTACATTGGTACTATAGGGTAACAAAGAAGGAAATATGTTTTAAATTATAGTAGGCCTACAGTGAGGTCAACAACTTAATTGACATTTATGTGAGATATTAAGCCATTCATTTTTATGACATATAGAGATGCACCGATAGATCGGCTGGTGACCGGAATTGGCCGATTTTCAGTGATTGGCCATGACCGGCGACTGGCCGGTCAGTCTAAGACATGCCGATTTTATGCCAGTCAAATGCACTCGCCTGCTGCAATTGTAACACCCAGATGAGTTTGCAAAGTTTGAAGAAGCTAGCAACCAGGTCAACACTCAGGGCTGGACGTAGGGCTACACAGAAAGCGCTAATAGGCTATTGAGTTTTTCTATCCAGCGAACGCTGCGCTTTGCCATATTGCGTGGATTACTAAGCTGTCACTTCATAGGTTACCTAAACATCGCTCATCACCGCCCATCCCTGCCGCTAATTGCGTGCCCACAGCTGAACCACAAGCGCAGCTGAACGTAGATAACCGATTGCGACATTAAAAAGAATAAAAAAGTTTAGCGATCATAGGCTACATGATAATAAGATGTCAAGATGCAGCGACATACAGTAGGCTAGCCCTAGTAGTTCTACTCCACTTAAAAAAATACTAGAACCATTTACTGCAAGTAGACTAGGGCTATGCCTAGCAGATTGAGAAGTGGATGTCGTGAAAGTGAACAAACTATAGCCTATTAGAAAGTTGCCTACAATGTAGCCTACATTGAAGAAAACTGATGCTCTGAATACTGAATCAGCTGTCTCTGAAAGTTTCTATAGCCTAATTGATGCATTTAACCGGAATTTGGATTTAAGTTTTTCACTGCAAAACAGACGTGCGCTGTTTTCATATATGGTGGAGCACCTAATCGCTATTAGTACTTCTCCTCCCCTGTGTTTGCGTGATGGTTAGAAGAAATGAAATCGGAATCGGCTAAAATCGGTATCGGCAGGTGAAACTCTATGAAAAATCGGAAATCGGAACCGGCCCAAAAATTGCAATCGGTGAATCTCTAATGACATACAAGTCACGAATTCATTTAAAATCTTAATTCAAATAATGTTTTATCTTTACAGAAAGAATTGACTAACCAGGCCCGGAGACTCCGTGCACATATCCAAACTGGCTCTCCCGCTCCTCATCGCGAATCTTGGGCAGCTTCGAGAAGTCCATCCCGAAAGAGTGAGTCTGCAAGAGAGAAAGCTTGAGCGTTTTCATGGTTCACTACACTGAGCAGAGAAAGATACCTATATTTTACCATGTCACATTACAAAAAACATTTAGTATTGTTAGTATTTTTAAAGATATGAAGCAATTTTATTAATCCAACCAAAATCTGTGTGCTTTGTGACACGAGGGAGAAATGGTTTTCCAGACCGACTCAGTAGTAATCACCCTTAACTGATTTATGATCATCTGAACTAATTGCCTATGGTCTCAGTTATAAAACAGCAAGAGTAAAGCAAATAATATTCTGCAGGTTTGTCAGAAATTATTAAAAACAGCCAACTAGATCCTAATTTTATGAGTACATGATAATAAACTTGAACTTGATGGGGCAATGAACTGAAACAGGACACTTCACCCATTAGATGCTAAATATTTGATTGATTTGCATTTTCACAGTTCACTTCATAAAATCACTAGTGCTAGGAAAAGTATTGATCAAATGACATACTAAGTACTGGACATTCAGTTCAATATGTAGGCCTACACTTCAAAATCCCAGTGGGGTATCCTGCTTACTCAGGACCCCCCCCCCCCCCCCCCCCCACACACACACACACACACACACACACAGGTGCATTCCCTCTCTCCACTTGAGCACTCTTGAATACGGACTACGGAACGATCACTAGCGGCAGTGACAAACAATTTCATCCGATTAGCCGATTTCCACCCTGCCAACACTACATCCAGCATTATTGGCATCCTGAGCGGTAACCATGGCAATATTCTTTATTCTGCTGCAGTAGAAGATGGGCAGCAGGATAAAATGTCACACACACACACACATCCGGGCCTACATCTCTCACACACACACATCCGGGCCTACATCTCTCACACTCACACACACACAGGCGGCAGAATTCGCATTACACTAAAGGACATGCATGTGCATACACAGACAGACACAGACACACACATAACCATCTGCTCAGATCTAATCCACAACATAGATCCTGCAGGTGCTCAGTCACTTTAAGACACATCTCTGGTTCCACGCAGGAAACAACACTCACCGCTCACAAGTCATGCCACACTACCTACATAATTAATATCATTCATCACTCACTAGAGCACACTCATGATCAAACATACAACCACATCATTCATTCATTACTTTAGATGGGCATACCCTCTCCTTGTGCCCTATTTGTCCTTCCCTAGCCTAAAGCCTCACTAAGCTAATCTTAAACCCAGCAGAGATGATCTAAAGGGGGAATTCTCAAACAGCTCCCCTGCCTGTCTGGCCTTGAATAACAGCCTTCCTCTTATAAATAATAATAATAAAAAAAACTGCAACTGCAGCTCCTTTAAAAACACATATCTTACTACAACATTTTCAAAGAATTCAAACATCTATTATTTTATTATCTATTTTGTTTTTAGATTTTCGCCTTGCTTATCATAATGTTTTTTTTATGAAATTACTGGCCACAAACAAGTCCACTATTCAGCTAATGCAATGCAGTGAGTGATTAAGAGAACTGTACTTCCTCCCTTTCTTTTGATAAGCTGCTGATCACAAGGCTCTGAGTCCAAAAATGAATAAGGAATTCCAATCCAGAGTTAACACTTGCAGATGTGCGAGGTCCTACTCACAAGAGATGAACACATCAGTCACATGGTAAAGGCACATGACTGAATCATAAAGTAAGGAGTTGTTTAAGGAAGTGAAAAAATAAACCTGTCTGGAGGGGAAATATTGAGATTGCCATAGGATAAAGGGAAGTGCTAAAAGGGAGTAAACTATCATGCATTCAGCCAACAGCTCATACATCTAGCCATTTTAGGTACGGCTGTGCTTAATGACAACCGGCAAATACATTAAGTAACTGTCTTAACTATTAAATGTGTCTTAAGTCTGGAGAATCGTAAAAAATAGGAAGGAATATCCGCACACAAGCTCCCTTTCTTTTTCTTTATTAAAGTTACACCAAAAGCAGCGTTTTTCGAGCCTTGTAAGCTCTTCATCAGACTGAGGCTCTACTTACTTTTGGTGTAACTTTAATAAACAAAAAGGGGGGCTTGTGTGCGGAATCTGCGGATATTCCTTCCTATGTTTCACGATTTCACTTTTTTATCCATCACCTGCTTATGGATGTGCGCATGTTACGTTTGTTTGGTTTTAGTCTGGAGAATCCCAATATTGCAGCATCAGCCACAAACCCATAGTGTTTCAACAGAGGGGAAGAATCACACAGAAGTCAAACTTCCAGGTTTTCAAACCAACCTAGTCACATGACATTGGTCATCAGACATCTAAAATCCTTTCATCAGCTACCCCATACCCTCAAGGACACACTGGAACCCTAAATTGGCATGGCCTCTGAAACACTGCAGACAGCCTTTTAAAAAATGCAAAGAAATGGCAACAGTCTAGGCGACCAAAATAAATACAATTGTTATTTAATAAAAACTGGGCCGTGATTAGAAGCCGCCGTTTTAAATATAATCGGAGGCTGAAAATGTTTAAACATTCCACATTAGTGTGTGGATCTGAGGAGGTCGTGACAGGTGCACTGCACACGGTTAACATCACCGTGTTAATTGCAATGCTGCGCGGTAGAGCCTACTAGACGACAACGACCATACGACAGACCTGTCACATGCCTCGGCTTCCTAAAGAATAAAAAGATTCAATCGCATCACATTACAAATACCGAAATTAGCGAGTCAACAATGAAATGCCGGGCAATAATCAGATAAACCACCATTGTGACCATGGATAACAACCGAGATATTTTCGAGTCACGATTCTTTGAAGACGTGGAGTCAGCTGCAGCAAAGCCATGACTGAAGTCACATGATCACAGTCTAAACATCCTTTCACTTAGCTCTTACCTTTGATGGCCTACCTGTCCCTTTTAATTCGAACAAATATCGCTGTATTTTAACACTAGACCGTACATTATTTACAGAATCTGACAGTGACTGTCAATTTAATGACATCTCTCTTTTAACATTACCTAGCATAGAGAGCACCAGCTATCTGACGTTAAATGTCAGTGGATGGCTAAGGCAGTGAATCATTGGGGACAAATCTCTAGATTTAGTGATGCTAGCCAGCGAATGTGTCCGATTAGAAGGCCTACTAGTTCTACATTTTGTTGGAAGATTCCATGTTCTTTTTAACACGCAGCACTGGGGACGGGTTTACATTTTCTAAATTATAATTGATAATATTTTAATAGCGGTCATCGCAACAACGATAGTTCATCTAACCAACATCCACGTTAACGTTAACAAACGCTAACGTTAGCTAAC
Organism: Alosa sapidissima; assembly: GCF_018492685.1. Classification (NCBI taxonomy): domain Eukaryota; kingdom Metazoa; phylum Chordata; class Actinopteri; order Clupeiformes; family Clupeidae; genus Alosa; species Alosa sapidissima. The sequence continues at coordinate 13,300,717 of NC_055973.1, read as the reverse complement.
ATCAACCCTTCATGGTTTGAAGCAATGTCGACATTTCAGTATTCAGCTTGTTAGTTTACAGCAACCTCCTCTAGCGCTCTATCAAATACTGTAGCTAAGTATCGTATATTGGAATTAAACAGTTGATATTTAAAACTGTATTCACTATCATACTAGGTAGCCTACAGGTTAGCTACCGAGCTAGTCGAGGTCATCTGGAAGCGTCAGCAATGAATGAAAAAACGAGGAATTGTCCACCTAGTTAGTTGCAAAGCGTAACGATATAACGTTTGTCAGCCCGCTTAATTCTCTACACAACCGAAGGCAAACATTTATAATTACATACAATCAAGACAAATACATGAAAAATATTATTTAAAATAGCAAAGACGATACCTTTGAGTATGAGAAAGATCAAGTGTACTGTTCCTCTCCCTCGAAAAATATGAGCAGCTTGCGATGCGAGAATAGTCAGGTGACTTGCTGCTTTGCTGCGCACACTGGCTGCGTAAACATGAAACGGAGCCATTTTGGCTCTAGTTCTACTCATTACAGTCTTTACAGTAGGCTACAGAAGTAGGCCCACAGTTCAGGAACAGCTCTGTTCTAGAATCTTTGCTTATGAGTAGGCCTACGTGTTCTAGCCTACTCATGTTCTGGGAGGCTTTGAAGACCTACATGAGCATTACCAATGGACTTGAGCCGTAGTAGCCTACAGGCCATTAGGCTATTTGCTGTTGAAATTAATAAATGATAAACTGATAAATTAGGCTCACTGTTGTGTCTTCGTTTAGCCTAAACCTAGTCTAGCGTAAAGCGTTAAATAAGCAAAAATGCCATGTCAAACAGTGCTTGGGGTAGCCTGTATAGCCCGGTATAGCCAAGACTGACGTCGATGGCATTTGGAATGGAAACACTGTGATGATTCTATCTATCTATAAAGCACAAAATCTCTGTCTCTGTCTGTGGCACCCTCGCATGGTCAAGACCCCGGTCCCATCTGCTCCAGTAGAGCGTTTATTTTCCTTTGCTGGACTGATTAACAGGCTAGTCTTCTGAATGCAACACTGTTTGGAAAGTAGTTGTGCTTTATAGGGGGAATTATCAACAAAAAAGGGCCTAATTGTTACGCGGTGGATGCACCAAAATTGGTACAGACACACTTTATGATTTAGGCTATCTCATCATTTGAGAAGGGGTGCACAAAATTTCTGGTTCATTTAGGTCATTTTTTAAGGGAAAATCCAAGATGGCCGCCTAAAACGACCCAAGGATAATAAAACATTACATAGTTGGGCATCATGGTTTATTTTGCTACTTTATTATTTTACATTTGATATATATAGAGATGGTTAACAAATAATATGTGCAAGATAACCCATGAAAATAGTCTTACATGCCTTTTATACAGCTTTAAAGGGGGGAAAACAGGCTTAAAATGGTCAGAATGACTCCCCAAATGAATCCTCATCTGAGAAGGTAATTAATTATTATGTATGCATAACATAAATATTTTTAAAATTTTTTGGAAGAATTACTCAATGATTTTCAAAAGACAGTTTATTGCTAAAATGTCCACATGAGCAGAGATCAAAAGACACAAGTCATTGACCAAATGTTATGCCAGTGTTAGCGTTAGCATTAGCCAATGTAGAACCACTAGCTGGGTTAACAAAGGCATCCCTAGGCTAATTGTGTCCCCGTGATCACCTGGGGTCAGGGGCGCCTTAATACCACCTGAGGCCCCTGGGCTACATGTCTTTAAGGCCTCCGGCCCGTGCGCTTTTGGTTAATAAAGCCTAACAGTAGCCCATCATTATTGAGCCTATGTAAAACATTTATATAAACATGAACAGAAAGCCCTCCTTAACCACGTCATCTATCCATGACATTGCTTATCAAAAAGGCTAGCCTACTGCACGAAAACAAGCGTTGAACTTTTACGACACTGGCTGTAGCAGGCTAAGTTAAAAGATGGGTTACACATACCGTATGGACGTTTCAAGCTTTCAAGCATGTGTTTGTGTCGGGGGGGTTCGCCAGGAGTTTTTTTTTTTTTTTTTAATTATTAGCCTATTCTGTCTACAGTACATAACATACCATTTTTTAAACGCAGTTTGGGAGGGACAGAAATACTTTTAGCCTACAGAACAAGCAGCTGGCTCATGTGACGTGAACATTAGGCCTACGTAATTTAGAACGACCATTAACCGTATTTGCACACAAGTAGATCCATTTTTTTTGGCCGTATCACACTTGTATGTTATGGTTAAGGTTATGGATTTAGCAGACGCCTTTGTCCATAGCGACACATAAATACAAAACAACATAATAATATTTAATATTGAACAGGGAACAGATTAAAATGTAGGTCAAATATAGTAAGGAGAATAGTTGTACTACACAATAATATCAATTCAAGCAATAGCCTAATAAAAAGCAATGTAAAAAAGGGGAAAGGCAATAATAAAACAATAATGTCAATTCAATCAATAATATAAAAACAATGACATGCTAAGACTACATTAAGGAGAATATCAATAATAAACAATAATGTCAAATTAATTAACAGCCCAATTAAAATAAAACAACATTATATAAACCATAACACATAAGCGCTTAAACAACTAGTATGTGTTAATTCGCCTAACTCCTTGTGAAGTTTAAATGAACGGCCACGTTGCATCCGAGCTGTAAAATGCAGACGTTCAGAAAATTGCAACATTGTAGCATATGACGGAGGTGGCTTTTAGCTAGATGGATGACAGCAGGCTAAGTAAAATAGCGATGTTTCAAAGCTAAAGTTCATCAGAATCTTGGGATACGCCCGCTTGACAATGGGAGAGATAGAACTAACGACTGGCCTTTGGCCGTAGCAACTAGCGCTCTAGAATCTGTGGTAGGCCTAGCAACCATCCATTTAGAACTAGTAACGGCAGTTTGTCCTGCAAGTTGAGAAATTAGTTGATATGTGACGGAAGAAATTAGTTCTACAAACAAGACAGTTTTAGCGGTTAAACAGGGTCTCTGCAAGGATGTCATTGTCATTGTGCGATGTGCTCAATTAGGCTAGCTCCAAAGTAGGCTAATAACTGACGCCGCGAATACGGACACGGCCGTTTATTATTATAGGGAGGGAAAGTAATCTCATCGCCATCTAGTGGTTGCGTTCCTAGAGTTTAGCGGAGTGGATGGGATTTTTTTTTTTAGAAAAAATATATCTCGGTGCACATTGGGATCTTAATTTAATGCCTTCCATATGTTAGGCACTGGGGTCCCCTCTATTGCTTCAAGTGGTCATAACTTATGTTTAGGATCAGTTGAATTGTTTTGAGTTTTTGTCGTAACGCGGTGATAAGGAACTACAGCTGCATGTGACGTCACATGTTTGGGCGCTTAATCACTGATCAATACCCAATTTGCTTAACATATTTTTGTAATAACGGAACGTGATGTAAACCGCGTGGTGATAACCTTTATGTCAGGATAACTGGTGTTGTGCTTCTACTCACATGAAGAGCTAGCTGTAAGTGTTAAGTGTCAATGCTAATCAGGCTAATAAACAAACCATGCTACCGTGAGTAACGTTGAAGGGTAAAGTCACGTGATTTCTTTTGTAGTTCGTTTATGAAACAAAAGGAGCAATTTCGATTTTCTTAAATAAGGCAAAATAGGGTCTGACATTTTCACAGTTAGAATATTATTACTGTATAGACACTGAAAAATATTTTAGGTGTGGTGAACTTAGCATGGGCAATAACAGAGGAGGAAAAGTGGGGTGAGCATGCAATCAAACTGATGCTTCACTTCAGCCAGAAGAAGTCTGACCCACCTGCTATAAACTCACTCCTTCCTCTCTTTCATGAAAAAGCTGCCAGCTTTGCCATGGTATGAATGTTGTAAAACAATTGACAGAGCACCTAAATCCCAGCCAGGTTCCAGTTATGACATTAGACCAACCACTACTGTACATTTACAAAAATGGTTCACCGGAGTGATCCAGACTGTTATGGAGAGAGGTTTGTGATGCTTGGTGGGTTACACAGAGATGGCTGTATGGAACACAATCAGATAACTTTTAGATGGAAGTAGTTGAACAATTGCACTATGTGATAATGGGATGGCTATTTATGGAACAGCAGACTCCTTCTAAAGGGTGGGCTGCATGGAAACCATTTCCAGAAGTAAAGGATGCCTTCATTGCTATGACAGCAAATCCTTTTCAACTGCTTAGCCAGGAATGAAACATGTTTGCATTGCTGGAGAAGTACACTTGTGTTCTTTACAATAAGAAAACGGATCTTGAAAAAGTCAATGATCTCAGGAAGGACTTGTTTTCTCAAATATGTCTCTCAATAGAACATATCCCTCCCACACAGGCTGCACTGATACAGCATTCAAATAGAGCAGTGTACCATGCTAGCATTTGGTCCAAAGGTCTGCAGGCTACCCAGTCAGTGTCTTCTCCTGAAAAATATGGATGGACCAAATTAGATGATTTTTGGGCACCTTTATGGATACTTTTACCAGAGACAGTTGTAGAGAACCTCTTACATGTGGCAGCAAAGGTGAGCCTCTCTGCTCTCGAAAGTGCCGATGCTAGGATTCTGGGTTGCTTTGCACAGTATTATGCCAATTTGCCAGAGCATGTGAATAGATGCAATATATGTAGACTAGGACTAATGTAATCTAGTGTGGTGTTTTACTGTGTCTTAAGAAGTTGCAGGGGACATGTGTGCTTAATTATATGTTTTTTATGAGGTCTGCCTGAGGTGCTTGAGTGTCTGTGTTTATAGTATCCTTGAGACAATTGGTGGATATATACTGTAGATAGCCATAGTGTAGCCGTATTGTCTGCTTAAAACAGAGACATATCTATAAGACACGACTTATACCTAATTTCATGCTTTTAGGAGGTTGTATAGGTGGCCTTTGAAATAGCTGCCAAAATGTGTGGATAGGCAGTGCAGCCTTTTTTCAATTTCTTTAAAAATTCACTTACCGTTTGAGATTTCTTGGAGTAATCTTCCAGGATAACGTAGGATCACCCAAGGGACATATATCAAATTTCAAGCTTTTAGGAGGTTGTTTAGGTGGCCTCTGAATCAGTTGTCAATTATATGGGTGGCCATTTTGAATTTCTTCAAAATCTCACTTCCTGTTTGAGATATGTTTGGTCACCCCTTCTATGATGTCTTAGGGTCACCCAAGGAATATATAAGCTTTTAAGAGGTTGTTTAGGTGATTTTTGAATTAGCTGCCAAATTTGTGGCGGGGAGCGCAGCATTTTTCAATTTCTTTAAAAACTCACTTCCTGTTTGAGATATTTTTTGGGCACCCCTAGGATGTCTTAGGATCACCCAAGGAACAAATATACCACATTTCAAGCTTTTAGGAGGTTGTTTAGGTGATATTTGAATCAGCTACCAATTTTGTGGCGGGGAGCACGGCATTTTTCAATTTCTTTAAAAACTCACTTCCTGTTTGAGATATTTTTCGCCCCCTCTTCTAGGATGTCTTAGGATCACCCAAGGAACAAACACACCAAATTTCAAGCTTTTAAAGGTAAACTATGCAGTATTGGCAATTTCCTTACTGTTTTCTCAGTTTTTGCTTCTTTTTCGCTGGCTTTGTCATGACGAATGTCCATCGCTACCTTTTTTCTAGCCGGTGCCTGGCGTGTATGTGTATTTGAATGCAGTAAAGCAATTCGTTACAGTCGTTATACTTCCTGACATTGAGGCCATCGGCCCGCCGGCCCACAATTCCAAGGGTGGTTTTTCTACTCACAGGCGCTAGGGAGAAGCGAGACGGCAACCATTCAACCCGAAAAAAAGTCATATAACCATTCCAATGACTCTGAAGCTGTTAAATGAAGGTAAATTAAGCGAAAAAACCTGCATAGTGTGCCTTTAAGAGGTTGTTAAGGTAGTGTCTGAATCAGCTGCCAATTTTGTGGCGGGGAGTGCGGCATTTTTCAATTTCTTTAAAAACTCACTTCCTGTTTGAGATATTTTTGGGCACCCCTTTTTAGGATGTCTTAAGGTCATTAATTCTTAATCTATAATCTACTTAATTAAAAAAGGGTTTTAAGGTCAAAAGTAAGGCATTTATAAGGGCTAAAATTAAGGGGTTTTGTTTCGTAGTGACAGAGTATGCTGAGATATGGTACATTTTGACATGTTTATTTCCGCAATATTCTTTGAATTGTCACTGTGTAACATGACCTTGCTGCCATCTGTAGGTGCATAATATGTACTGTATGTTTTTACTAGGACTTGAATGTTGTTGTTGTTGTTGTTGTTGATGGGTAACTAGTGTTTTTGTAACCTAAGTGTAATCACATAATCTGAGTAATTTCAAGAATAAATCTGGGCAATTAGATACATACAGAGACAGTACGTACCTGTCTACATGCCTAGGTCCTAGGTCTACATGGACTTTGAGGTCAGATAAGTGTAATTGTGGAGACAGTTTCTCACAGAGTTGGATATGGTAGTAAAATAATTCAAGGTGATAAGATTCACAGTGTCTTCGAATAGTCAGCCCTCTTTACAGTAAAACGTAATATTTTCACAAATGAAATATAGGCTATTTCCATAAACCGAAGGTGTACATGGCAGACCTGGATGTTCCAAATGAAACATGAATCACATCTAAGCACCAAATATGTCTTATTTCATATATGTCTTATGTCAAATAGCTCTTTTACCAATAAAGATACTCACAGCTTATTGCAAAACCAATAAGTGAAGATCGAAACAACTTCAGTTCCCCAGTGGATACTTTTTGAAAGTGTTTCTATTCAGAATACAAAAAAGATAATGTGAGAAAATTCCAATACAGGGCCCCTTGATGAATTCAACTGAAATAATAGCAGAATAAACACAAACCTAGCCCACACACATATTGACTGTTAACACTCAATATGTTCTGAAGAAGTCCAGACAACGACTCTACTTCCTTCGTCAGCTAAGGAAATTCAAAGTTTCTACATCCATCATGAAGGCCTTCTACACTTCAGCGGTTGAGAGTGTTCTAACTGGTAGCATCATCACCTGGTATGGGAACTCCACAGTTAGAGATTGTAGTACTCTGCAGAGAGTAGCGCGCTCAGCTGAACGTACTATAAGAACTCAACTCCCTGCTCTACAAGATATCTATTCCAGAAGAGTAGTACTCCTAAGAGCCCAAAAGATTCTGAAGGACTCTTCCCATCCTAACAATGGATTATTCCTACCGCTGAAATCAAGAAGACGCCTATGTAGTCACAAAGCCAGAACTGAGAGACTCAGGAGAAGTTTTTATCCCCAGGCCATCCGAACTCTGAACTCACACTATACTGACTTTGCACACATTCACTGCTCAGCACTCTCAAACATTTCCCAACTCTGAACTCACACTATACTGACTTTCACTCCTCAGCACTCATGACCCCCCCCCCCCCCCCCCCCCCACACACACACACCTACAAGACTTTTAGCACTTTTACATCCCTCTCCCTATGCTACAGACCTTTTATTTATTTTCTTATTTCATCACACGTCAAAACACACACACACATATCTGACTTTCTCCAACTTTTGCACATCTCCATAGAACTTTTTATTTATTATTTTTGATTTCTCCTCCATCTACCCATGTCCTTGATTGCCTAGCCTTTCTGCCCACCCCATCCCCAACACACACACAAAAAACACACACACTTACATCATCACTGTCATCACCTCACATACATACAGCACACTGCTTATTACAGTAAACCTCCTCTACATACTTACAGCACACTGCCCCCACCTACCCACACACACACTACACACACACACACAGTCACTGCTCCACTCCCCTCCCGCCCACACACACATCTTCACTGTCATCACTCACATACATCATACATATACTCTGATTGCAATAATAAGTCCCTTCACCATACTTGCAGTACACTGCCCCCCCCCCCCCCCCCACATACACAGCACATTATTTAATCAGGAAGCTTCTCCAACACACATCCCCAACATACTTACAGCACACTTCCCCCCCCCCCCCCCCCCCCCCAAAAAAAAAAAACACAGCACATTGTCTCATGAGGAAGCTTCTCCAACACACATATTGCACACACTGCCCTCTCCCCACATACACAGCACACTATCCCATCTCCCCTGTCATCCCCCCCAACACACACACCAAGACCCCTGGCAGTTGGGTTAGCCCCTTGAGCCGTGGATCTGCCCAAGGTTTCTTCCTTGGTAAGGAAGTTTTTCCTTGCCCCTGTTGCTCTTGGGTGCTCCATGTTGGTGTCCCCCCCCCCCCCAATCCCAATCCTCCCCCACCTTTCTTATGCAGCCCTTGCCACTTAATCTACTAAACCCCTCTTCTACTGCACTTTTTACCCCCCCCCCCCCCCCATAAATGCACAAATAGGCTGACACCAGACATAATTTCACTGTAACTATATGCATGTGACAATAAACTTCCTTGTATCCTTGTATCCACCAGTTTTGGGAAACAATCTGATTCAGATTGACATAACATTAATCTACAGTGTAAACTGGCTACAGTTAAATATCACTGTTTTATGTCAACTCTTATGTAGGAATTTGCTAGAATTGTTCAATTATAAGGTGGCATGAGCTACAGTATATTCTGCAACTCTAAAATGTTACAGCAGAGGCACTGTGTGGCTTCTATCCATTAGACTGGGATGCATTTGTGTCACGTGACTGTGTCGTTTGTATCTTCTGTATTTGATTTTTGATTCCAATTTATCTTTTCTTAATTGGGATATGGGATATTTGATTTATGTTTATGCTTATGTTTTAGATTTAACATGTCTGTAATGGGTTTTCGTATTTAAAGCAGTTTCAAATCATGATGTGAAAGGTCAAAGTTCATCTACTTTTCCCTTCGCCGATATGTAATTATTTTGTTTCAGGTTCATCAAAGAACGGCCAATATCATGCACTGGGTATCCAGGAATATTATTTGATTTTACACGACATTTTGAGGAGGAGAAAAAAACATTCTACCAGGAGCAAAGTGTGAGGGGTCAGAGTTGACAGCAGCGTCGGCTGTGGAGGGAGAACGGTTAGCCAGCTTGCTAGCAACATACATGTGGAGGGTACCTCTGGAGGCAATCATTATTCGAACTGAACCCAAATCACCCTTTCTTACCATAAAATACACTCAACGCATATTGCATATTGAACAAGGACTAACTTCTTTTCGCTATGAAAGGGTGAGTAGCTACGTCTAAACACGTCTATTCACCACGAGTAAAGTTTTTTCCTTTCTCTTTTTTTCCAACGGGGGGCGGGGGAGGCGATAGAATGCTAAGCTAACCTAAGCTCTCCGCTCAGTTGGGCTAACGGTAGCTAATGGTAGCAAAAGAATCTGCCAACGACAGCACCACAGTTAGCCTAGCTAGCTAATATTTCTCATAGCGATTGGTTTAAATTAGTTGTTAACTCGACACTGTGCTCTATGATTGTTAATCACACTGTTGTTTGTTTTTACACTGCCTTTATGAACCTGACATTACAGTAGTAAGCTTGAGACCGGTGTGTGCTATCTTCGTGTGGCGAATCCTAATTCGAGATTCGTTGAGTCAGACACCCAGGCTTTCTAGCTAGCAAACCACGCTTTTACCATTTCAACACCTTAAGGAGTCCATTGATTTACAATGTCAGTGTCTTTCATTGTAATGTTAGGTTAGCTAACACTTTCGGGAGTATGGAATGCTATACTCGGTCATGTTGACGCTATTTGAGAGGCGAGTCGGTATTGATTTATGTAGGCTTACTTGCTACCCTAGCTACCTAGCTTGCTAAATTGTCCCTTCGGAGTTTTGAAGTAAATTCTCAAGTTAGCTAGCTAGCTACTAGCCAACTAGCCAGCCTTGATTGTAGCTGTCTTTGTAGCTACGAGTTCACAGAAGTTACTTTTAACTAGTGTCCCCCAAAACAATATCTGTTGTGCTCAGTCTGTTGTACTGAGCACTACGTTGTTGGATGGTAGGACAACAAGGGTGAATTTATTTGCAACATGATCTTTTCTTAGGTGCAACCTGTTATTTTGTTACAACGACTAACAACGTTAACGTATGCTAGCAAGCCGAATAGTAGGATACTACCTCATTTAGTCCAGCTATTAATAACAGTTATAGTAACAGTCTGCTGTCAGTTTGGTTGTGGTGGCACTCTGAATAGCACAGTTACCAAAGCTCTGTGTTAACTTAGCCCTGCAGTATCAAAAGTAAACATTTTGAAATCGTTTAATTTATTAGGAGGCATTGCAGGAAATCAGGAAAGTCATGTTAGTAACCTGTCAGTGTGCCAAGTGGTGCCAATCCAAACAGAAGTGTTTAAAATTAGTTTGCCAGCTATTCAATGTACAATGGTACCATGCCTTCTGGATGATGTAACATTGTGTATTATAAATTGGTTAACAAATAACTTAATTTCAATTGGTTTGAATGAAATGATTAGGTGCTCAGTTATGCTATTTTACTTAATGCAGTCATTATTTCATTTTACAACGCCTACTATAATGGTCTAGTATTTTGTAATGCTACTTATATAGGATCAGTTATAAATGGAATTTTATCAATCTGCAGTATGTTGGCTAATGCATGTCACTAAAAACAACTGCAGAATGAAATCCATAAACTTGTCATTGAGGTCAGACAAGCGAACCACAAGCAAGGCACTGTTGGTGTCCAAGAGATTTTATGTGGATTTGTTGACCAGATGTCTTAAATCAAACCTGCAAAAGTTGCCAGGTCTTTCCCGTCACCACATCCTATCTGGTGGCTGCGCAAGTGGTGCCAGGCACACGTGACAAGCAGCTGTTGTGTCGTAGTGGAGGTTTAGCATGTAGTTACCCCTATAAATACCTCTCACGTCCTGCAGCCAGGGTCAAGTAGTGGCAATAAGACAGATGCTGATGGGACTCCGTAACAAGTTAGCACTGGAGCAGGTCTAGACTAGGATTAACCTAGTGGTTTGTGATGGCATGTTGCACTTTTGTTAAAATCAATCGAGACCTTGATGCTCTCAGTGCTTGTTTGTAGCTTTGTGTGAGGGAATGTTCTGGGAGCAACACTGTGATCCACCATAAGTAGTTTCACTGTCGTACGCCTCTGGAAGGTCCCTAGGCTGACTATTAGGGTTGACAAGGTGGAAGAGAGAGTCATTTTTTTGTTAAAGTGGTGCATGTGTAATGCTTGACCTGCAAGTCTTGTTGATGTTCAGCCATTGACCGTTTTGGTTTTGTTCCAGTAGCCGGATCGAGCTGGGGGATGTTACACCCCACAACATTAAACAATTGAAGCGACTGAATCAAGTCATCTTCCCCGTCAGCTACAACGACAAGTTCTACAAGGATGTGCTGGAGGTTGGAGAACTCGCTAAGCTAGGTAAATATCTGGTGCTGGTATAACTAAAACAGCATTGGAACAGCAACTATTTAGTGGAACTCAAAGCAAAATGGACGTATCTGACATTTCTTCACTGTATGAGTTTTAAATGGCTCTGTTTGTAGATATATGAAGGTTGTTTTTGGATTCAGCATTGCTCTGATATAACATTGTACCACCTTTCTTCCAGCTTACTTCAATGATATTGCAGTAGGTGCTGTATGCTGCAGAGTAGACCACTCTCAGAATCAGAAGAGATTGTACATCATGACACTAGGCTGCCTAGCACCCTACCGAAGACTTGGAATAGGTAATATTGTGTGTACATGACGCTAGATAAATGTTATTGTCTAATTATTCACATGGCGTTAGGACTCTGTTTTTTTTTCCATGTGAAACACTGCAGGAGTTCGACAACAGTGTGTGTTACTCTACAGAGATGGAATGTTGGCTAGTGCCTATTCAAATTTTAATGGATGTAATTTTGTGGCGACTGATAACCATTTACAGAAGACCACTGGAATGACTGAGTAGTAATAGTTTTATTTGTTTGTTTGTTTGTTTCATTTTGGACAAAGATGCAGGCCATGATTACAGGTTCAGGTTTCACAAAAGATTGTTAATGTTTGAGCTTAACATCCAATCGAATTATTCCCCTTCATTCCATAGTCATGGAGCACCATGTTGATTGGCTAGGACTGTTTATGGCTTTATCCAAGCCACTATATTTGTTAAGTGTACACTGAAGGGACAGCTAGAGGACTTCACACCGTGTATGGAATTACAATAACCGACTACACTTGTAACAGTGTTAATCTAACATTAACACTGTCATTTTGATAATGTGATATGAACTTGGAAAGTACCCTGACACACAGTATTTTATGATGCATCATGACCATTTGCAGGGTTATTCCCCAGTCCCATGTCAAGGCTCTGAGAATATGTAGTTGTTTCAGCAGTGCAAATAGATTTTTTACTTGCAGTTATGGTAATGACCACATTTCGTACCCTTTGTATACCATAGATACACATCTTTTGAATATGATTTAACTTTTGTTTCATTTACAGGGACAAAGATGCTGAACCATGTGTTGAATATCTGTGAGAAGGATGGCACTTTTGATAATATCTACCTGTGAGTATCTGTCATGAGCTTTTCACTGATAAGGGTTTTAAATTCAGATACATGATAATTTGGTGAATCTGTCAATCATAAAAATCCATCTACTGATTTTCCACTGAATACGTAATTTCAGGAACTCATTTCCCATTCCACCACCAAACCTTGGGAAGGTTGGATTACAAATTTAGATTCACTAACTCTAGTGTCTATCAACAAATGTGTTATTGGGATTGGCTGGGTGTATCTTTGCGCGTATGTGTTAGCCAGTATAACTACAGTGTAACTACATTTTATATGTACTTGTAATAGGGGTGTCATGATTTTGTGTATCATTGTTCACAATCAGTCAGTGTTACTACAGTGTCACCACACGTTTACAAATTCTGACTTCAATAACTATGCACTTGCAATACCTGTGGGTTGGGAGTTTGGTTCCTCCTTGTGACAGTAGGCTCAAGAGATGGCTCATAATGATTTGCTTCCTGTCCTTGCAGTCATGTGCAGATTAGCAACGAGTCGGCTATTGACTTCTACCAGAAGTTTGGCTTTGAGATCATTGAGACAAAAAAGAACTACTACAAGAGGATAGAGCCTGCAGATGCCCATGTGCTTCAGAAGAGCCTGCGCAGCCCGTGTGCGCCCCCTGCGGGAGAGCTGCAGAAGGCAGACTAGAGGCTGAGCCATCGAAGAAACATGGTCTTGCCCCATCTCCCCCAAAAGGAACTGTGACAAAAGCCCCAGGGTCGACACATTCACCACTTAATTGGAAAACAAAAGTTGTTTTAATTTTTCATGAAATGAAATCAAGTCCCTGTATTTTGCCATTTCTTTTTTTTTTTTCTCTTCTATTCTTCAGTTAGGTATTTGAAAACAAAACAATTGTTTTAAGAGTTCAAATTGCTCCAAGAGGCTGCTGATTTTTCTGACCGTTAAGAGATGGTGAAGGTTTCTGTGTTTTGCAAAGCGTGCTGTCTGTGTGTTCTTTTAAAATCGTTGACTTGAGGTAAGGGGACGATTTTGTTTTGCTGTTGTGGACATAAACAGTCGAACTAAAGAGGGAACATCTATAGAAGGTAGGATTGCTGTCGAAGAAGGATGTCCCCCTTTCCCCCCAGATGGTAACCTTGGAGTGATGCTTTTGAGGCATCATGGTGATGCACAGAATTCTCAGAACTCCATCCCCTCGCCACCTGAGCCCATGGACAATTGGGAAGGGAATCCTGCTGGTGGTTGAGACTTGTTGCTTCTTTTGTCCCTGGCAGTGCGAGAGCGTTGCACAAGATGCAGTGTCTCCACTGTGACATGAACCTCTCTGTCGCTGTGAGATCAGTGCTGGAGAGTGGAGAGGGGCACAGGGGCCCCCTCTGGAAAAAAAAAGCGGGAGATTGGTTGGAACGATTTCAAGGTGGGGGGAGACTGGAGGAGACTCCACTCTCTTTCTGAATGTTTTGGTTTCTCTACCCATTATTTAATTTCCCTTGGAGTTTTATTTTTATTTTTTGTTACATTGATGCTGAATGGCTCAAGGCTTCTCTGAAGGTTTGATTGAAAACCAATGCTGCAGGTGAGATACAAATACTTAAAAAGCATACAGTGTGCAGTTAAAGGGGCAACACAGTGTTGTGAAAGATCAAAACTCCCCACCCTCACCCCAAGATGTAAGCATCTTGAATTTCCAATGGAAAATATGTTCGCCTTGGTTGGCAGGAGTACCAGTGTTTTTTCTCTTTTTTTGGTTAAGGCTTACTGTAGTACAACTGCCCCTCAACAGGAGCAGTGAGAGTGGCTTGTGGACTGTGACCTACTGTGTGTGCTCTCTTCCAAGCTCTGTATGTGTGTGAGTGTGTGTGAATTTGATTCTTTGAGGGTTTTTTTTCTTGGCACACTGGCAGCTAAAATCTCTCCCACAGTGTACCTGTACCATTTCAGTGATGTTCACTGATTACAATGTCCACCTTATATACATGTGGGACTGTTGCAGGTCAATCCAACAGGTTTCTTATGAAGAATGTGGGACAGACCCTCAAGCCCTCAGAGAAGCCTTGACCCTGTGCATGCATGGAGAGGATTGTCCTTTCCAACGTAGTTAAAAGCATGTTTTTTTTTTTCCTTTCTTTGAAGAATTTTATCTTTTCTGGAGCTCTATATTGTAAGACTTTTAAACCTCTAAATAAAGGAAATACTATTTGCAGTAAGCCTTTTGTCCTCATGTGTAGCTTTGTCACATAAGTTCACAAGTTTGCCTATTTTATCTGCAAGTCTGTATAAACGCAAATTATACAAATTAAACTAGAAATGCAATTCCAAGGAATTACCAGTGCATGAAAATGCTAAAGTTATAATGTAAAATATGTATAGTTAAAATAGATATAGTCTGAGCGAATTAGGGTTGAAGGTGGAAGTAAATACAGCAAAAGGATATTTGGTATCAATCGAACCGTAATTTCATGTAGATTAAGAATTTCAGGTGCCTACAGCGCAGATTTGTACCAGAAAAAAGATATACAGCTTTGAATGGACCATGGTATAATGATTATTGGGCCAAAATCGTATATTATCACATATAGATATTACTGATATCTCCCATACTGGTAAAAGGATCTTTACCAAACTTGATGTACTTACTCACCATAAGTTCTTGATGAAATTAGTAGGTGTTTAATGTCTTGGGGTCAAAGGTCACGTGAGGTCATACTTGACATGCAATGTTTGTGTTATACCTCTCAAGCAGATTGAAGGATCCTCATTAAACCCAACACAGATAATTAAGCCTGAATTAACTGATAAGGCATTAAAGATCATGGGATCACAGGTAGAGGTTAAAGGTCATGAGGCATAGAATCAGCTATCTGAATGGGTATTAAAAAAGATTAAGACATTTATTAAAGCAAAATAAACTTTATTTTCTGTATAAAAACAGTTGTTTCAAAATCCACATCTTATTTTAGTATTGTAGTAGTAGCCTCTCTGAAACCAGGGGAAATCAAAATAATTGGCTGTTTTAAAATGCAAACATCTGTGTGAATACCAGTTTTAAAATAACTGTTTCAGTTCATAAATGATATTGGAGTAAAAAACAAAGTACTATTTCATAACATTCAGTACATCATTTAGACAAGCTGAATAGCAGAAGTTTTAGATTAAATCCAAACCATTTCTGTCAAACATCTGATAAACATTGTCATCTTGAGCTATTTCCTTCAATTTAAATTATAACGCCAGACGAGCAATATAAATGTCTATGTTGATAGAATAGTGTTAGAAATAAAAACTATCCTTGCATCGCATTGCAATAGTTATACTTTGTTCCCTGAAGTTGGTAGTAGGCATATAAGCAACGGCAGCAGCGGACTGATATTACCTAGGATTTTACTAGGTATTATGGTGGGTTTTCAGGATGTGAAGGGATGTAATCATGGGTTTCATAAAGGGTTATACTATTGCATGGGGTTTCATGTTTTAGAAGAATATAGTCATAAGTGTCATAAGTCTTAATGCCACTGCATTTGCTGTGAGCAGTGTGAGGTCATTGTATCTTGTGTAGGCCAGACCAACTGTCAGAAGAGTGGGGTGAGTGGAAAAGTACTGGGGGTACCAGGATGAGAGGATCTCCTCCTTACATGGTTAAGGGAGAGGGGGTGTTATCAAGCTGGTGAAGACTGGACAGGACAAGGATGAGGAGGCCACTGTGCCTTATGAGTTAGGGCCTGTCCAGCTAGGAAGAGAATAAGATAAGAAGGCCTTATTTCACCAAACTGGAAGGAACCAGAAAAACTTAGGGTTACACTATTTTACATATGTTACCTTTGCATTACATAGGTTTGCATATAGTTTTATGCATGATGGGAAGATGGTTTCCACCAATGTAAGCGACCCTGCTTGGTACTGATTGGTGAAGGGTGTTGATGGAGATGGCATGAGAGGGTGGCACTTCTCAAGGGCTGAGGAGTATAAAATATAGTGTACAGTATAGCCATCCGTAGGGGAGATCTTGTCGGGGGCCCCAGCTGATGACATCTCCTCCCTATTGCTTTGATGGGTGGGCTGTACTATCATTGGAATACGGTGAATAAAGATCAACAGTCTTCGGAAAATCTTCTATCTACATTGTCTCCTTCGGACGCCTTGTTCCAGAGTGCTAAATTACTAAATAGTCAAGTGGTAATTGTTAAGTGGACAATTGGATTTGGAAGTGGACATTTTCTAGCCTGGAAAATCCAGACCCTGGTAATCTAGATAGATTAAGGGTCTGGCCACGAACAATGTAATGGCCCAACTCGAGGGGCAGCACCAAGCATGCATTTGAAAATCTCACTGCATGCAATTGGATAACACTAGACCAATGTTTACTCTGAATGATTCCGGACTTCGACACAATTGGATAACACTATGACCAATGTTTACTGACCTCCAACGTTGCAGCGCTGTCATCATCAGTTTACCTCGCCTCTGGCCCGCATATATCAGATACGCCGATTTGATTGGTTCCCCGGGATGCAAGGGGTAAAAGTAACCTGCATCATTGCTCATTCCATTGTGCTCTCGCGAGAACTCTGGATTTCCAGGGTAGACATTTTCCACGACAGTATCCTGATTGGAGTGCGCTTCTCTGTTTACTTTTCGACGCAGTACTACTAACCACTGCTAAGAAACTAGTCCCTCAAAATGTTATGCAATCATTGAAATGCAAGGATAGAATAATGTTAGAAATATAAAACTATCAACACACAGACATTTACATCGACAGTCTGCCGTTATAATTTATTTGTCTGCCGTTATAATGTATTTGCCTGGGTGTACTGTGGAGTAAGACTGTTTTTAGTGGCAGGCTAACATACTGATTACTTGCGCTAGCTTAGCACCTGCAAACTCTACAACTAGAAGGACTGGATGAAACGTGTTGAAAACGGTCTCCACTGATAAATATCACACATGCTAACTTGGAAATGAGGTCCTTTGTCCAATATCCTGAACAACCCTTTAAAAATGTGTTGTTGCCTATAGCAATGCTATAGTAAATCAGCTTTTGCAAGCCAGTGCTACAAGATGATAACCTGACCCTAACCAGATGAATTTCGCTCCGCCTAGCTCCACTCATCCATCTGGAACCGATCCATTAAAGTGTTGCTTCAGAAGGCTGGGCCTAATCAAAAAATGCTTGCATATGATTGAATAAGTCATTTGTCCGTCATCTATTGACGTGGTACTTCAACCACTCACATCGAAGCCAACCCGTGACGCTAATAACAATCTCACAGTCGCTTCCATAGACATAATATACATAGACGCCGCATTGGCTGCTGGAAACAAGAAATGCGGCCGCCATCTTGGACCGGTCATACTCCTCATTGCGTTGCAGCAGAAAACACAAGATGACAGCACTGTGCAGCATGTTCCTGCTCAAATCGGCGGACCATACTCGGGGGATTTACTTTTCACAAGTAAGATTTAACATTACCGTACTATTGGTTGTATTTTGTATTTTCGAACAATGTGGCCTGTATCATAGCTACATGTATGACCTTTGCAGCAAAAACAACCGCGTGAAAATCTGTTCGGTATTCAGTGAGATATGATTAATTAAGTGTGCTGACAGCTCATTGCACCGGCCAAACAGATTACACTGAGTGGAGTGGATGACCGGTCCAAGATGGCGGCTCCAAATCTCGTCAGCGCTAGTAGGGAGCAGCGGTCGATGCGGCGTCTATGTATATTATGTCTATGGTCGCTTCTACGCTATGTCACATCTATGAAACTCCCACCCTGCGTCCTGATTGGCTGAACCGTAAAGTCGGTTGCAGAAATCACTCTCAATGGAAGAGGTCCCAGATGGATGTGAGTGAAGCTAGGCGGAACAAATCTGTTAACAAGATGACGACTCACCTCCACATTGGCAGATAACGCAAAGATCTGCGCATATGCCAAGTTCCTCTTCAAGTGCTGTCTCATCATCCATTGCAGTGAAATGGAAAATAATGAATCAAGACAGTACTGAGCACAACTAAATACTGATATTCATCCCAGGGGAAAATATTGCTTCTTACAACAGTCTCATCTTTCAGAAATAAAATTTACGAAGATGATTAATTAACACGAAAACGTTGCCTGGTGTCCCTTTAAGAGATTGACAAATTCGTATTTAATTATATTATTGATATCTACCGTCAAAATCTTCCAAAATATTTAGATATTATTTTTTGCCCACCCGTAACTTCAACTGAACAGATAACAACGGACATGCCACATTACTAACATCAAAACCTTTAAGACAATGCTAGTCTTCAGGGTTACAGAAATTGCCAGGAGAAAGTGGACAACACCTTGTCCATGAAGGGAAAAATAGCAAGAGCCACAGTTAACAGTCATAGCAGCACAGCACAGAAAGCTATAATTTACAGCTGGAAGTAGCACTGCTTGTACTGTGGAAAGGACTGCATGGACAATATTGAAAGAGATTGGTCAGGTCATGACTATGCTAGTGGAAGTATTTCACTGCTATGTAACTAAGCACATTTGCCAACAGTAATTGCAATCAGAATCTTGATTCTTATACAAAGGAGGAGTATTGAACTCATGAACTCGTACTGTAGGAACTCCCCATGTCAAAAACAACCAAGTCTATATGCTAAATTATGTAAAAATGCTATATATACAGTAATTGAATTGAACATGGCATGTTGATTAGCATGTCTCACCGTCTATAACCTTGTCAGGGGATGAAACTGACCTTAACCTTTGACCCCATGGCCCTGAGTCCCTAAGTTCATCTAACTTGTATAGACAATAAATGTACTAGAGTTAATGAAGATCCATCAGTCTGCTTTGGAGATATGAACCAAATACTGCATGTGAGTTATTTGTGTGACCCCTTGTAACCTTGACCTTTGACCTCAAGACCTAAATTGTCTTGCCAACTCTTTGACAACTTATAGTGGGTAAGTAGACCAAGTTTGATGAATATCTTTCAATTGGCTTAAGAGATATCAACTAATATCAAGATGTACTAACATACGTTTTTGACAACAACAAAAAAATTGTGCCATGCTCCATTCAAAGCCCTATATATTTTTTTTGGTACAAATCTGCGCTGTAGGCACCACAAATTCTTAATCTACAGAAAATTACGATTCAAATGATACCAAATATGCTTTTGCTGTATTTACTTCCACCTTTGACCCTTTTCTAGGCTAATTCGCTATAAGACTAATAATACAGAGTACTACTACGGTGATGCTAGGATAGATGGTGGTTGCATAGCTTAATAAAAGTTGATAGTTTAAAAATAGACCGTTTAAAAGTTGAATGTAGATAGTTTAAAAGTTGTTGATAGACAGCTAGTTTAATAGATAGATAGTTTAATGATAGTTTAAAAGTAGATGTTTTTTTCCTTTCTTTGAAGAATTTTATCTTTTCTGGAGCTCTATAATAAGAATAAGAAGAAGCCTAGGAAGAACAGTACAGTGCATTTTCATGCACTGTAATTACTGTGCACGTATATGTACACAGTATTATTGGGGGCTCGCATTAAATCACTAGCTTCAATGTAGTAGACCCCTACCTGAGGTGTGCCCGCTGTGATTGGTTTACCCCTTGGTGTTCCACGTTGTGATTGGAAAACTCCCTCTCAGAATGTTAGGTTGAGAGGACAGCTCTTTGTCAAGCTAAAGTTTTGACAGGCTTGGTCCAAAAATGGAGAGGCTACAGGTAAGCTGAGGACAACATTAAAGTGTTGTTAAGCCTTACGGAATATCCATAAGAGTTCTTAATGTATTGTTTTGCCAACACAGCGAGCCAACAATGCAAACCTTGCTAGCTGGATTGCTGCGTGCAAAGCAAACAGAGGAAGCTAACTACTACGCTAACATTCGATAGCAGAGTGCTTTGCTAATTGTGAGTCGAAGGTACAACAGGGGACTGTACTATGTGTAGATAACTCTTAACGTTTTTACTAAATGCACTCAGTGTGACATTTGCCTAGTAATATAGTAACCTATAATCTACCTCGTTAGCTAGAATTAACCGAACGTTAATGACCGTGTATAGCAAACCAACTGAGCTACAAACCTTTCCTAGTGATGGGTATGTAACCAGACATTGTTTACAAATGTAAGCTGTTAACCACAAAATACTCCTGTTTATTAAATGACTTGATTAGAACATGTATTAACTATTGGAGCTCACATTTCACTGTTAAATGTGTGATGTTAAGACTGTCTTTTAGCTGCTATCTAACGTTAACGTTGTCCAGATTGGTGGTTAGCTAACGTAGCTAAGTTGGATAATGGCGATAGCTAACTTCAGATGATCATCATACACATTTGCTTTCTGATCTCCTACATCATCAGTAATGTTCACTCTGCCTGGTCGTAACACTCAGAAAGGTAATATAACAAGTTGACCTAAATATGGCACGCATGCATTATCTGCTGCCTTTGGAAAATAGATATGGTTATATTGATACGGCTAGCTAATAGTGGTGGTAACGAATAATAAAAGTAAAACACGTCTAGCGGATGTGTGGTAGGATTTGATAGCTAACGTTAGACCGTATAGTTTATGTAATTAAATTGCACATCAGGAATTAACCAGACTGTTTTTGAACATGACTTGGAATAACTAATTGTGCTGTCAACTTGGTAAGCTCACTAACTATTACCAAGTGGATGACGATGACTAAGTGTGTCTTGCCTTGTTGACAAAGGTAATTGGTCAGGTAATTATCCTAACCTAACGTTGTCTCATTGAAGAACTCCTCTGCTGAAGTTGGTGTATTGCAAGAGTTGCGGAAGTGTCTGAAAGTGTGTTAACCTGGCACGTTTGTTGGGAAGAACCCCCTGGCTGGTGTCAGCCGTAACGGGGAGGTAGGCTACGTTGTCCTAGATAATTGCCTTTCATCCAAACATTTTGTAAAATTGACATCTCTGTTCTAGTTGTTATCATTCATGTGTCTTTATATTTTTTCAAAATCTTTTGGCACATGTGGTTTTACAGGCCTGAAAAAGTGTCAGGATGCCAGAGATAACACAAAGTCAGACCCCGGTCCACAAATCTCCAAGGTATGTAGTGGTTAATACAGTTATATCATATGTTGTAAGCGTTTCAGTTCCTTTTAAGAGGTAACTTACTGAATGGCCAGTTGTCCTGTTATTGTGAAATGATGACTGAAATTAGGAATGCAAAATATTTATTTTTTTGGAAACCAGACAAAAGGCAAAATATGGGAACACAGTCTTCAGCTCTATAGATACGAAATAATATTGATGAAAGTTGACATTCATACTAGAGGTTTTCATTACTAATACCTAGTTTTGTTGTCTAAGTAGGAGGAAGAAAAACAAAAACAAGGAGAGTCATAATGCAGGTGAGCGATTTATCTCTGGTGTTTTTATGTACAGCCCTCTCACATCTATTGGCATCTTTTGTAAAGATGAGTAAAAAGAGGTTTAAAGAAATCATGTTTTGGCAACAAAGATAAAATGACAAGATTTATTTGTTAGACCTCTTTCAACTAATCTTTAACAGGGATGGCAATACATTTGGAGGGTACTGTATATGTTCATGTTGTGATGTAGTCAAGCACGAGAGCTATATCTAAGTATGCAATCTGTTCACAGTTGAAAGACACCGTAAAGAGAAAATCAATGCCGGCATCAACCGCATTGGAGACCTATTGCCTTGCTCCCCAGCTCTTAAACAGGTGGAATGTCTAATACAGATTACTTGCTCGGATATCACACTTCATTCAATCCCATATCAAATTGTTAGCTTGTGTTGACTGCGGCAGAATATCTAATTGTCTTTTTCTATTTCTTTCCCTGAAGAGCAAAAACATGATCCTAAGCGAAGCTCACCGTTATATAACAGAACTGAAGCAACAGAGTGATGAAATGCTTCTCACTGGTGGTGACAAGGGGCAAGGTAAAATGTGTTTTGGCCTGCCTTTGCACAGTCCTTTTTTCCTTTGATCACTTGCTGTATGTTTCTTACAAAGGGTGTCTTGCAATATAAAAAAATGTTTCTCTAATTCCATATTCACTTGTGCTTGTGCAGCGGAAGAAATAAAGCGACTGCGACGGCAAGTTGAGGATCTGCGCAAGGAAAGTGCTCATTACCTTGAGCTGCTCAAAGCCAATGGCATTAACTTCCTTGATGACCCAACAATTCACTGGAAGGGCAAGCAGCGTAGTGCGAAAGTAGCTAAAGTAACACCAACTCATCTGCTGTCCAAGGGAATCATTGTCTATTCCAGTGGAAATACCACCTCCCCCTCTAGTAAACAGCCTGGTCAACAAAATCTTATCCCACAGCAAGACAAACAGCCTGAGACTGCTGTGATTGTGGAACGTGCCTGTGATGTTAGACCAGTTGTCCACAATGGAGCACCAGTCCATGATGTCATACCATCCTCCACTCCACAACATATACCTGTAGCGACCCTTATTCCTGCTGTGACCAGGATTGGACTCGCAGTAGTTGAACAGCCTGCAGCAGTGGCCCCAGTTGCTCCGAAATTGCCTCCCCCTGTGAACTACATCACTTTTCAGAGCCTGTGCCCACAACCTGCAATCACTGCCCACTTGCCTCAGCAACCCCTGCCAGTCTCTCCTGCCCCTACCCTTACGTCTGGAACCATCTCCACTGTCTTCCCAAGGCAAGGTGTAACCCATCTCTCTCGAGGTGCAGACAGCAGACTGCTGGCCCCGGATGTTGCGGTAATGGTCACCTCTTCCAATCAAACTTTACCGTCTAGTTCAAATCTCCTCAGTGCTGCAGGGAATACTCAGACAACATGGACAACATTGCATCTAGCAGGGAACACGGTGCAACCAGTCTGTCAGTCATTGCCAACTTCAGTCAGCAATGGCGGCAACAGTGCTGGCCCGCAGCAGTTTTCTGTGTGCTCTGTTGGTGTGAAACCATCAACCCAGCCCACAACAATTCAGATCCAACAACAAGCTGTTGCCATGCCACAAGTTGCTTTCTCTACATCTCTCCCACTCCAGCCTTCACAGCAGCAACAGCCACAGCTTCAGCCCCAGTCAGCCATTTTGCCCCAATCAACATTGTTAACTCACCCAGTCAGTGTTTCCCAGGGTCAGCCTGTCCTCTTACCCCAATCAACATTGGGGCCTCATTCACAAGTAACTGTACTGTCTCAGCCAACCATGCAACCTGTAGCTCAGCCGCAGCCAGCTCTAATATCCGTAGGCCAGCCCAAGCCAGTTCTGCTACCCCAGACTAAACCGCAGCCAGCCTTACTTCCCCAGCCTCAGTTGGCAGTGATGCCTCAATCTGCTGTAATATCTCAGCAACAGTCTGTCGCACCACCACAACCCCAGCCAGCTCTATTATCCCAGCCTCAGCCCTCGGTTGTTGCTCAGCCACAGTCAGCAATAGTGCCCCAAGCGCAGCCAGGCCTTAATCAGCGGCAAGCTGCTGTGGTGCCTATGCTTCAGACCATGCAAGTTTTGCAGGTTAATCCTGCTGGAACAACGGTTGCTGCAGTCCCTGTGCAACAAAACAATAATCCAAATGTTGTTATCTTGCAGCAGGCTGGTTCCTGTACAGCCCAACAAGTGATGAGGGAGGATCTGAGCAGCCAGACTACCCAGACACCTTGCCAACACATTGTTATTATTCAGGCACCTAATCAGACGCCTCAGACACCACAAACCCCCCAGACAGTAGTTCCTGCTGCAATGCCTGTATTACCTGGCAATATTACAACTTCCAACGCACTTTCTGTTAACAATAACCAGGCGGTTTCAGGCAAACAGTTGGTACATATTCTTCCACAGCTTTCATCACAGGCCCCTCAGACCATCTCTATGAATGGACAAGTATTTGTTTTGCAACCAGTGCAATCGCCTGACAAAGGGAGTGGTCTGGCTGCACCAGTTCCCCAACAGATTAGTCAAACATCTTCTGGTGAAGAACAGAGCGGTAGTCTCACTGTCCACAGCTTGGGCTCACTTACAAGCCTTAACCAGACCGACTCACAGGTTACTAGTCAAAGTATTGTCCAAGTGCACACCATTGCTCCACCGTCACATGCAGTTGTGCAGCATAACTTGCCTACCACTAATTTAGCTGTCAATAGCTCTGGGACAATGGCTCCCACTTCCACAGAAACACCTGCACAACCCAAGCAAGTGAGTAGTGAAGTCAAAGGGCCTGTGAAAAAAATAGGACCTTGCAGGAAACCAGGTAGGAAACCTAAATCTGCTAGAAGTAAAGACCTCAAACTGGGACGGTGTCTTCTCCCAATTGCAGCCAAGCCCACAACACCGCAGACTAAGCCATTTGATTCAGTCCAGCTTCTAAAGCAGTCCACTACTGCTGTAATTGCTCCAAAAACATCTTCAAGCTCTAAGAGGACAGTCACTGTCAGTTGTACGAACACTGTGCAGACCACAACAGCAGTCACCAAAAACAGTCCTACTGTGATGAAGTCACCTGTCACTAGAGTAAATCTCACAGCAAGTGGAGTTTTAAGTACAAGTGCCAGTTCTTCTCAGAACACCCCATCAATCAGTGTTGCTGTTTCAGAAGCTGTGGTAACGGTAACCAGTATCCAGTCTACACTGGATAAGTCAACAGTTGCTTCTCCAGTTACTAACTGTAATGGTGTTAGCACCACATTGAGTGTCCCATCAGCAACACCAGTCAGCTCTGCTCCAAGTAGAACGATGGCCACATCCATTAGTTTTACACAGGAAACAATACCTGTGTCTAAACAAACGGCCAAACTGAGCAGATCTGCTGCTGCAACAAATTCATGTTCTTTGAATACATCAATAGACAATGGTGTGCTGATGACAAAAGACACAACTGCAGTCTCTTGCGTTGACTCCATTGTGAAGCCTCTATGTTCAGCAGTCAGTGTTCAGCCTGTGAGCAGAGAATCCCCTCAGACTAAAACAGTTTGTGTTGGCCTTTCTGTGCCCAGTATACCTTCAGCAACAAGCTATAGCTCAATGGAGACTACAGCATTAGTTACCTGTGTTGGTTCCACTCATAGTAAATCAACAGTTGTACCTTCCAGTGGTGTAATGGTTACTCCCATTCCTACAATTCACACCTCTGCTCCAAGCAGACCAGCGATTTCTGTACAGTCAAATCAGCCACCTTTACAGTGTCATAAAACTGCAAATTTACTGGATTCCTCACAGATTTGCCGTTCTTCTACTTTGCCTCCAATTCAAACATCTTGTGCTGAGCCTTCATTGCAGTCAACCCCATCAGCCACAGCCAGCCAGATGCAACCCCCTGAGCCTAGGAAACGAGATAACACAAGTGGATCTCGGAGCCAACCTCAGGAAGTAAGTTTGGCTCCTCTACCCTCTACACAGATGAGTTCTGCTGAATTGAAACTTGACTCAAGAAAGGAGAAAGCGCTTGTATCTATTGAGAAAGGTCATTTGCTGACTGATAGATGCCCAAGGAAAGACTCTTCCCACCCTCAAGAGGTGTATGCATTAGAGCAGGATTCTTTGGAACAGCCCCTTATTTCAAATAGCCAGACAGATTTGCCACTCTCAGCTGGTGGTAGAGGGTTTTCAGTTGCCTCCATGCTTCCTACTGGCCACAGTACAAGTGCTTCGTCTAACAGCTTTGGAACATTCAGTTTCACACCTGAGCAGGCAGAGATACTAGCGTTGGTTACCGCTTGGGATCTACCCAAATCCCAGCAAGCCCCCAACAGCAAAGAAAGGAACCCAGAGCAGCAGTTCAAGCCAAGCAAACACCTGGATCTGCCCTTGATAAAAACCTCTTCCCAAAGCTCTGTCAGATGTCCACCAGTGGAAGGAACAACAAGCCGGCCAAATAGACCACCTCACAGTGTGGCTTATTCACAGTCTCAGTCCGCTTCAGTTGGTAGTCTTAATGTCAACAATTTAATACGTCCCAGTTCCAGTCAGCCTTATCCTGGGTCTCCCAGTCTGGCCCAGCAAGCCTCGGTTCCCTCACCAGGAGGCCCTGCTAACTTGGTGTCCCAACCATCCACCCCCGTTCTTCCAAACTGTTCAGTATCTGGACAGCTGAATGAGTACACACCCCTCAAGAACATGCGTCCACATGGTGGTGGTGTAGCAGAAAGACATCTGAAGGAGCTACCGAAGCGTCCAGCCCAGGACGATGTGATGTTACCAAGTAACAAACGTCCCAAAGGCTGCCCGCCTGGTAATGTCGGACGCATGGATGTCAAGACTGCAGATCACTCCCAAATGATTATTGGTCAAATGACCCCAATCTCTTCAGCCGTCATGACTCGAATCAACCCAGAGAGCTCACTTTTTTCCAGCAATGGCTTCATGAGCACAGTATTGAGACCAACCGATGGCCATTGCACCTCTCAGGTACTCTCTCAAGAACCCAATCAGCCTGGTGTAGTGCATCTTCAGCCCAGTCACTCCCAGAATAGTGCCCAATCACAGCAACACATAGGAGGAAACCCTTACCTGAAGCATCAGCAGCAAGAGCAGCAGAGACATCACCTGTATCAGCTACAACATCATCTCACACAATCTGACAACACACAGGGTCAGCTGCACAATATCCATCAAAGAACGATGCAGCAGGATCAGCATGTCCACAAAAAGAGGGGGATGGTCCGTGGGGGTCAGACAGGACCCCCTGTTGGTATGCAGCAGAAACAGCATCATTTGGAGAAGAGCGGGTTACAGCAGCATCCGCCATCTCAGCAACATCAACAGCATCAACAGCAGCAGCACCAACAACAACAGCAGCAGCAGCAGCAGCAACAGCAAGCACATCAGCAACAGCAGCAACAAGCACATCAGCAGCATCAACAACAGCAGTTGCAGCAGCATCAACAGCAACATCATCACCAACAACAGCAGCAGCAATCCCAGCAACTCCAGCAGGCCCAACACCAACAACCACAGCCACATCAACAGCAGCAGCAGCAAATTCAGCAGCAGAGTTCTCACTCACGCCACCAACACCTTCAACAGCAGATTCAGCAGCAGCACTTTGGGGGACGACTGCAGGAGAAGACATGCGAGGCCCAGCCAACAGGCCCGAGGACTCATCAGAACAGTCATATGGGGCAGCAGGAGTGTCAGAGTGGGCAGGACCACAACACTGTCCAAAGACTCATGGGTTCTCGGAGTCTGGAACAGCAGTTGACCTCACAGGCTAATAGCTCTGCATCTCGTTCATCTGACCTCACGTGTGCTCCTTCACGACACGAGCGCCAGCGTCTTTCTAGCTACTCAGCAGAGGCTCTCATTGGGAAGTCGTCCTCGAGTGGCGAACAGCGCATGGGGCTTCACCTGCAGGCTCCACGTGGTAACAATCAAGATCAGCCAGACTTGCGCTATTTGGAACGGGGAAAAGGGAATATCAACCACAACCCAGCAAATAGGCTGCCACCTGACCACCCTGGGCCAGCTGATGTCCAGCGTATTAATGAATGCCCTCCTTTTAAGACCCTGAGCAGTAGCCACCAACTTGGCAATTTTGAGGTGCAGGTGTCCCGTGCAGGAGATGCCAATAAAACTGTACCTCCAGTGCAACGGGGCCCTCAAGTGCAAGGCACCTTTCGAATGGGCCCAAGTTCAGGAGGGGATGGCCGGTCGCGCGTGCCTTATTCAAGCACTCATGCAGGGCCACAGGGCATGCAGATTGGGGTAGGGCAAGAGGCTTGCCAGAGCTTCATGCAAAGTCTCCTGGCTCCACATCTACCTGAACAAACTGGACATCAAAGATCACAGTGCTGCCCCCCTGTTAGCATAGAATATAGCTGTGTGCCTGGAACATCTGCTGGGGATTTGCAGGCCAAAGCTTCTAGTCCTAGTCTATCCTCTTCTCAAAAGGCTCCTGCAATGCGCCTTGGGGAAAGCAATAAGGGACACATACCCCAGGTTAGTGGGAATTTGCATGGCCAAGGAGTTAGGACAGGACTCCCCCATCTGCCAACACCTCAGAGTAATACTGAACCAGGAAGAAACTCCGCTCCTTCTAGACCCCTGTCGGCAGTCAGTCAACGCACCCGCCATATTGGACAAGAGGCTCAAAGTTCTAAGATTCGACCAGGGGAACGGCAAAGGTCAGGAACCGTAAGAACTTCAGACCCGTTTGAGTCTGAGGGCTCCCTAACACTTCCTTCCACTGGAGGTGTGATCCTTGGGCGTCCACAGACAGGAGCTGAGACGCGAAGGGGCAGTATAGTGCGCTTCATGCCCGACAGCTCACAGGTTAGCAGTGAAAACAATCTGGTGTCTGACCAGCACCTCTCTCAGAACTTTCCTAGTTTCCCTTTCATCGCAGACGGCAGCATGAACCCACCGCCACCCATAAATGCAAACTCTACTTTCATCCCCCCTGTTAGCCAGTCTGGTACATCCCGCACCCCAGCCCTTCTACCTGTGGAGCCTCAGAATACCTTGCCCTCATTTTACCCCTCCTATTCCCCTGCAGCTCATCCCAGCCTTCCAAGTGAACTCCCAATACAGTATTTCTCCAACCAAATGTTTACAAGCCCAAGTACAGACAAGAGTAGCACCGCTCCACTCAATAACCGTTTTAGTTCCATACTCTCCCCACCACGACCGGTTGGCTTTGCTCAAGCCAGCTTTCCACTGCTCCCAGAAATGCCTCCCATGCCCATCGGGAACTCTTCAAGCATCACCCCTCACCTTCCGAACTTCAATTTGACCTCACTATTCCCAGAAATTGCCACAGCAATGCCACCAGATGGTTCGTCAATGCCTATGTCCCCGTTGCTTTCTTTGGCCAATACGTCATCTACAGACTCTAGCAAACAGACCAACCGCCCTGCCCACAACATCAGTCATATTTTGGGGCATGATGGGAGCTCTGCTGTCTAAACAACACTTGAGACTGTTGGTGATGAATCGAAACCTAGAATATTTCAAGGGTATTTCAGGTGTTATCATACTGTCCCTCACAGGGATTCTTTTTAGAGATATAGTTTTTCAGAAATCACCTGTAGCTAGATGGTTTGATACTGTAACAGGAGTTCTACTTTTGTGATGACCAGAGTAATGACCATGGTATTTAATATCATGGTAGTCAGGGTTATACAAGGGCATGAAATGCTATGAACATTTTTATTCCATCTGTAATGTTGGTTGATTTAAATCTCTTTCTGTTCATGTTGAAAGGTTTTTGTGTACAAATATTCTTTTCTTTATTATTGTTTCTAAAAGAGTTTAAGGTTTTTCTTGCAAATTAGAATATCCACAAGGAATGAGTTTGATTATTTATTTAAGTTCCTAGAACACATTGTAGATATTTGTAAATATACAAAGTTGATTATTAAAGGTTTTCTAAGTAAAGCTTTTGTGCTGATTTCTTTCTTTTCTAAATAGTGATAGTCAATAGTCTTGTATCTTGGAACATAGTTTCATGCTTTATACAGTTCTTATAAAGCTTAGCTTATACATGTCTTTTTTTCTACCAGGGGTGACTGCTTATTCCAGGTATACAAATGGAGTGACATCTTAAACTAAGCAGTCAATATGCAGTAGTACAGTCACTTGTATGGAGCTAAATATATTACATATAATATATATCACATCATTATTATTACTTATATTACTATTTCTGTCAAGTACAAGAATAAAACAAAGAGAAGTACACAGGATGAAAATGACTTTCCATTTATAAATGATTTATGGTCAGACTCGGTTCATACCACTAGATGGCAGTCACACCTGAAATTATACTTTGAGATATTTTGTTTGCCAACCTCTTATGAATTCGTATAACCCTATGTCCTTTGGTATTTGACCCTCTTAATGTGGATAGATCATTTTGCATATAAGAATGGACAGTAAAAATGGTTTGCATAGCCTTTAGCTGTCTCAATACAAACTTAGAACCTCTAACAACAGATTCAAGTAAGGAATATTACTGTGCCTGAAATTATCAGAAATTATACGTTGTTAAATCCAATTCCTGCACTGTGTGTGAGAACTTAAGCTCTGTAATAATTGAGAGAACTTGTGTGAATCTTGAAATGAATGAATTTAATTTGGATTTTATGTTATTAATAATGTGAATAAACCTCACAAAGGATTGAATGCTATATGCGGTTGGAATAGAATGCAAAATAATGTTGTAATAACAACACTTTCATAAACCATTATGGTTTTTGTTATGGGTTATGTCAAATCTAGTTCAGCCTGCTGTTTTATATAAGTAAATAATTTAGCTGCACCCCCTTGAAGAATGTTTTGCATTAGGATCATCCCACCGTGACTATTTCATAAGCACAGTGGGATATTTTCCAGCATCTTTCATCCATTACTGGTCTTATGACTGACATATTTCTGAAGCACTGTCTGTTGCACAGCTGTTATTATTTGACCTTAATGCTTTCTTTCTTTTTTCGTGCTTTTATTCGTGGCACGTTAATATAATGAATGACACACACACTCACAAACACAAAGCAATGAGTTTTTTCTTCAGCTTTATTTACATGCAATAGTGCTCAATAGTGCCTGTGTTTCACTATAAAAAACTGTTTCACTAAAAGAAATGGGTTATAGATTTCAGGCTCTCCTTCATATAAAGCCTAGTTGCCCTTCCAATAAGAGTGTGGACCCTAGAACGGATCAGCCCCGGATTAGGACAGCTTTCATTCCACAGTCAGAAGCCATCTGGGCACTGCCTTGAGAGAAGACTAATACTGATGCGCAAGTTGTGTTGTCCGAAACAAATCAGTCTCTAGTGAAACAATGCGGTGGTGTCCAGCAGAACTGTGAACTTGACCTCCATCCCTATCAGTAAGATGAGCTTATTCAAAGGTAGGTAAGTTTTGTTTCCAGACAGATTCCCATTCAGTGATATTTCAGGCAGCTAAAGAAAAATAAATAAATAGCTACAATATATTCTCTTTTATCATACTCTACTCTACTAAAGGCAGGATGCTTGTACATTGCATACATTTGTTAATAGATTGTTAATGGTGAAAATACATAATATGTTGCATTCATTTCTGTGCACAACTCCAGAACACAGTAGCATTAAGCATGATGCCAGCCATAATGCATTTGCACAGAGGGAACATTCATAACTGCAGTTCCTCTGTAACTCTGTGGTTGAGTCTTTTTTAACAGGATCGTATCTAAGGAGTTTTGTGATGCTCAGCTGGAAATGATTTCAACAGCTAGAGCAGGAGAACACACCACACTGCCAAGATTATCGACAAGCAGCCCTCTTATAACTGAAGCTATTTCAGTAAGACTTCCAGTGCACTTGAGTTAACAGATAAAATGCCCTGACCGCTGAAATAAGTACATTTACATTCACTGGACAATTGACCTTTGTGAGATACCACTTCAAATACAGGCTGGCATTTAAGATAAGGGATATGGAGACGTGCCCTTGTGAACCACAGTACAAAGGTTTTTTTTTTCTTCAGAATGACCCCTTTCTTAGCTGCTTATCAAATGTACATTCCACAATTTACAGAGGTGACCATTCCAACTCTTCATCCAGCATAATAGATCTAAGTGTATATAGACTGGGTACAGCTTGATAATGCATGCCTGCCAATCAACTAAAAACAGAGAG
Source organism: Alosa sapidissima (assembly GCF_018492685.1). Taxonomy (NCBI): domain Eukaryota; kingdom Metazoa; phylum Chordata; class Actinopteri; order Clupeiformes; family Clupeidae; genus Alosa; species Alosa sapidissima. The sequence goes on along the minus strand of NC_055973.1, from coordinate 13,268,630 downwards.
CCTGTGTTCTGTGTTTGTTTATGTTGTGTAAGAAATAAAACAATATCTCCAAAACACCAACAGCACAAGCCACCATTTTGTAAAACGGAGACGGCACTGTAGCAATAAACCAAAGTATAAGTGAAAAATGTGGAATGTTGTTTAAGGTCAGCAATAAAACCAGCCCATAGCTTTTGTAAAACTGCTTCAAAAATGAGAACACCAGCTATACAATTGCTTCTAAAATGAGAACACAAGCTGGCCACTTCATGTAGCATAGATAGCATAGCATGTACCAGGGAGGAATACAGTTATGATAAGATGCTACAACGCTTGCACATTTCATCTTGTTTTTAAGGCAGATAGGACTATTTATCAGGCATGATTACAGTCAGTCCCTTTGTCCTGGTGGCTTTGTTGACCAAGAGTGATAACACACATATATGATATAAACACAATTCACCTATACATCATAAAATCACAGTCCTATTTACAAACATATAAATATATAAATACATCTCTTATATAAAAATAAATACTCTTTTCTCTTGATGTTTTGTGGTAACAGTGTTTTAGCCATCCGCTGTGTTCCATGTCCCTTTTTCGTCTGGCTGTTGTAGACTGTGTCTGGTATTAATCATATCCGTTAATAATTCATTTTCAAGCGGCATTGTAGTGTTTGTCTCCTCCACTGGAATTGATAGAGTACAGCTTGGCAGGTCTGCATGGGCATAAGAAAAATAATGTTTAAGTAAGAGTTTGATAATGATTATATTTTGGATTTTATACTATACAATTATGTGCATGTAGTTTATATAATTGGATTGTAATGGTAAATATTAATATGATCTTTTGTTTTACACAATACAAAATTACTACAGTCTGAATCTGAATTGTTAAACTGAACTGAAAACTCAAATGCAATGTTAAAATGGGTCACTCCCACGACCTCAAAAGTAACCGTCTTTCAGCACCATCTCAGATGAAATTCTACCATCCTCTACAACCACACAGATACTGTATGTGTACAGTCCCAGCCCTTATGCTGGTTCTTGGTCATTCCCAGTCATACCTGCCAAGATCTCGTCCTCCAGGGTGGTGGCCTCACTGGGACTCTGCTGCAGCTCCAGGGACTGCTGGGAGCTCAGGGTCTGAGGGGGCTGAAGGAGCTCCAGAGTGGAGTCGTCAGGCATACAGCATTCATCCTCCTCATGGTGAACAGGGCCACTGGGGAATAACACACACACACACATTACATTGCTTTATTTGATTACTGTAAATACTGACTAAAATACCTGCACTGTTTCCAAATAATGTCAAGAGCTCACAGCGTGCAGAGGAATGAGTAAATATCAAGGGGACAGAAGACAGAGACACACACACACACACACACATAATATTTTATCTTTACAATTCAGATTAAATACCAACACAGCATCCAAACATTGTCAAGAGCCATATATTACAAACAGAAGACAATCCATAAACTGTGCAAAGAAATGAGTCAATATCAAGAGTTGATAGTTGACATTGATATCTCACTCTCCAAATTTGCAATCTACCAATAACAACGGAGTTCACTTATGTGTCTCCCAATTTTAGATCATGACAAAATACATGTATGGATGTCACATTTCCATCAGAAATGACATAGGAGTAAAAGTGCTCCTATTATCAGCATACTTGCAAACTGCCAAAGGCTGGTGTCTAAGAGCTGACATATACTGTAAGCCAAAGATCCCAGACCCAGGACAGCATGACAGCAGGGTGAACCAGAGAGTGGGTGTACATACCCGTTGGCATAGTGATAAACAGGTGCATGTCCATTGGGTAGTGACTGTGGAAGCAGTGTGTCACATTCCATCTCGCAATCACCCTCCTCCTGTAACATAAACATGAGGAATCAGCATCTCAATGTCCAAGGTAACCCACAGACTTCATAAACAAGCTTTCCTGAAGTTCATATGGCGTTATCTAAAGTTTTTCGACTTCTACATGGAACACGATAAGTGAGTGAGCGATTAAGAAGATGTTTTTTGTAGATCAGCAGAAAAATGTCTTTTAAATGTTGGTTGGCCTTCACAAGTTGGTTCTATTAAGCGGAGGGTGTTCTCAGTGTCACCAGTCCAGCATTGTTTGTTTTGTGTTTTAGACACAATTGGTAAGGTTAAAAGTACTTGGTCAATGCTTTTACTCAAACCAGACACCCTCCACTGGATCTAACCGCTCCCTCTGCTAAAACTCACCTGGTGCATTCCTGGCAAGGTGTGGGTGGGCACTTTGCCATTGGGGATGTATTCTCCGTTGGGGTAGATGGTATGAGTGGGTGCCAAGTGGGGGTCCAGAGGGCAGTGCCCCATCAGTGCCATGCCCTGTAGAGGCACCATGGTGTACTGGCACGAGGAGACTGGAGGCGCCACTGCTGGAAAGCACAGGTCTGTGGCTTGCTCTACAACAGAAAGTAAAATGAATCGTCAGAACTCATTTAGATTTTAAACACAATCCTTTTTAGTTCTGCCTATTAAAAAGCAAAAGAAAAGGGCAATAGTTGCAGTATCAATGCTCGTGCCCAGTGGCTACTACTCCAACTGCAAAAATCGGCCACTAAAAAAAAAATCGCTATTCTCAAAGCAACAGGAAGAATCACAGCTTCAGTTTTTTCTGTCCAACACATGTTTATCTGTCATCGGTCCTCTAAGTGCTGGCTCCTGTGGATGGAGATTAAGGTATGAGCTACACCAGGCGCGTAACTGAAGCGTTCCGTTCGCGACGCGTAAAATCCATTTTAGATGAATGGTCTATTTTTTTCGAACGTACGCCCCACTGTCATGTCTGGTGTAGCTACTTCCATTGATTCTAATGGAAGCTAATTGTTGCAGCAGACGCAACGCGAACGGAACGCTTCAGTTACGCGCCTGGTGTAGCTCAGCCCTGAAACGGATGTCTCCGGTTAGAGAAACTTACTCTGTTTGGTTAGCGCCCTCCAGAGGCAGAAGGGGATAAAGGCCACTATGATGATGACCAGGGCTCCCAGCACCAGGCCCACGATCAGGTAGGGCAGGTCACCGGGGCGCGGCACCGGACCACCGGAATGTCCCGGTCTCTGGGAGGCCGTCTCGGGAGGAGGACTGCGCTGGTGAGGACGAGCTGAGGAGGAAGAGGAGAGAGGAAGGTGGGGTCACGTTTTTGAGGTTTTCTTAAGCTTGATGACCGTCAGCTGCAAGTGTGTGTGTGCTTGTTTGCTCAGTGCTACCACAGGCTTGTTTAAAACTATACTTTGACAGTTGTGTGGATAAGTGTGCGTGTATGTGTGTGTGTACTTTGTCTCTCCATGCGTGACTGTGGTGTTAACTTGACATCTAAATTATGATGATTACATATTTTCCAAAAAGCCTACAATTCCAAGCATGAATAACTGTGGTTTAAACACACAGCAACATTCTCCTTCTCAGCCCAGGTAATAAGGCATAGTTTGTGATGTTTAAATGTCACATGCTCAAATGCCAGAATACCCATGTTATCTCACAATATGCCTGTGTTGTATGTATGTTTGTCCTTCCTTTTGTGTTTTCAGTACAGTGCAGTGCAGAATGTGACTGTGTGAAGTCTGGACTCTGGAGACGAGCCCGTCAGTACCTTTCGTCTCCAGGATGACCACGTTCCCAAACTCGCTCTCTCCACCTTCGTTGTAGCACTGCATCTTGATGTCGTAGGCAGTCTCTGGCTGTAGGTCAGTGATGGAATGCCAGTAGCGGTCACCTGCACACACAAATTAACAACACACAACATTAAACATTAAATTTGTAAATCAACAATAATTCTCTTAGTCACATGACAAAGTATGGTAGGTAAAAAAAAATAGGTCAAAGTTATGCGTCCCAGCAGCACCAGCACAGTACTTTACAGTTACTTTCACTGAACTGCAAATGTCATAAAAGGGCATCTTCTAATCAGCATGAACTACAAAGCATGTTCTTTATAGCAAAACACAGAATAACTACCAGCTTCACCTTTGTGATATCACCCATACAGTGAACCTCTATGGACTACATATAGTTTAGAAACTCACCCTCCACCACATCTCTCTTGTAGTCACTGTCATTGTCGCTGTCGGTGGGCCGGTAGTAGATATAGAAGCCATAGATGGGGGTGTTGTTCACTGGTGCGTACTGCAGTAAGGCAAGACGGAAAACCAGTCACTTCTGGCATTCTTACACAATGTGATCGTCATTACTTTACAACTATTATCTATTTGGAATGTATTATAATTGCACATAACTTCCCCAAACCCTGACTCACTCTCTTACACAATCACACACACACAAAAGAGAGAGAGAGAGAGAGAGAGAGAGAGAGAGAGAGAGAGAGAGAGAGAATGTGTATTGCCCTCACCGTCCACTTGAGGATAATGGTGGTCTCATTGATGGCCTCGTTGTAAGTGATGTAGGGCCCATCCACTGGCCGTGGGTTGGAGGACTTGCCACTGCCCACTACAGTGTAAGGCTTGGAGGGAGAACTAGGGGGACTCGCCCCTAGAACATTTACTGCTAGAACTCGGAACTTGTAAGAGGTTCCTGCAGAAGAGAACATGGGTTATAGAAGACATAACAGAGTCTTACGGGAGTCTTACAGACGAGCACCTTCAGCACAGCATGCATGGTTGGGTGATATGAGCTGATATGGCCTACAGACAAAGCTGTGCTTACACCTACGGCCTGTATAAGCAATGGTACATTTTATTATTACTTTGACTGTTGTGGTAAGCTTGTGGTATAGATCAAGACAGGATAGACTTTGCCCTGAGGTAATCTGCACTTTCATTTGTGGTGATTACAGAGCTGTTATGGTTTTTCTTCAACAGCACACCGATGTAAATAGTTACAAATTATTATTCCTACAAATGGGGAAACCCAGAAGGCAGAAACAGACAGATGGGAATGTCTTTCTCTCTTTATTACCATAATTAATATTGTTGCTATTATCAATTAACATAGTGTAGTTAATGAGGACTTCTAGCCAACTGTTACTGAGGACAGCATTCATCATTCCCCAGTTTAGGGACTTCCACAGAGACATGTTCAATATGTATGGCTCCCATTCCCATAACTTAACATGGTAATTGCAATGGGCTCTTTGCACAAAAGGCTCTCAATGCGGCCCCTTTGTTTCCGGTGGAGTGTTAACTGTGTTGTAACGGCATCTTCTGTTATATTCTGCTCCCAACATCTCCACTCCGACACTGAATATCTTGTTTGCCCAATAACACAAATTTTAACTAGCATAAATCCTTCTTTATCGTAACATGCTGATTTACTAGGTGCAACATCCAATGGGGTCCGTGTAGACACTAATTACATGAACAATAGCGGCAGGTTCTAACACACCTGGCTCCACTGGAAACAAATGAGCCGTACGTGCAAAGAGCCTATTGGATGGTCCTGATAGGGCCTATATTGATGATACACTCATGTCGTTTGGGATGCGTGGGCGCTCACCTTTCTCCAGGTTGGTGACCTCCACGGAGAGGCGTGAGGGCGGGATGTTCTCCACCGCCACGTCCCACTCATTGTCTCCGGCCTTGCGCAGCCTCTTGTACTCTACCCGAAATGACTGGATGGGAAAGCCCCTGTTGCCGCGGGGGATCCACGTCACGTACGCCGATGTCTCGGTGGCCGTGGAGACGGTAGGTCGGTCTGGGGCTTCCGGGGCTTTTGGGGTTGGAGAGAGACAAGGTGTGAAACACGATCAGGTACACTGAGAATTCTAAGGAGATTATAACGTCTACTGGGGCATCACTAGCACAAGCACAAACAAGCATGCACACCAACACACTTACAGCAGGATCAGCCTTTGTGTTAAGAGCAACAAGGAGATTGAAAGAGAGAAAACAGGTTTGTTAGAATTAGTAACTACTATGGTTCAAGTGAGAAAACGTTAGTTTTAGTTGTTCAATTAGTTGTTCAATTATTTGGTCAGGTTAGTTGCAGAGTCGTTGATTTGATAAGGATTGTTACAGTGCGTGACATTGTACCAGGAAAATCATGTACTTACGGGAGAGACGTGTAGAAGGCACATGGGGTGTCCGATCAGTCTTGTCTGGTTTACGTACTAGAGGCAGAAAAGAACAGTTAATAGAATAGTCAAAGTACACACACTGGTGTGTACAGCAGGCTAACTAAGATGTTTGGATAATAATCGTAACCTCAACAATATAAAGACCACCTCTGGATGCTTGCATAAAATTATTCCGCGGATGTTGCAACAACATGCCAACCCACACAGGTATGCAGTGGCTATTCAAAATCTATCTGTTACACTGACACTGCCTACTTTGGACTGTGTTTGGACTTTGAATAAACAGACAATTCCAAATGCACGGTCCGAACCGAAGCGACACTTTCAACTGTGAGGTCCCGAATTTAAGAACGATTTCAGAATGCCACACATGAAAAGCATTCTACTTAGGCCACTCCAACTAGACACAGAGTGATGTGACTTATACCACAGACTGTTTTTGGGAAAGTCACACCATTCCAAATTTCATATGACCATGTCTCATTTCACAAAATAGTGTTTTGATCTGGATTTTTTTTAAAATCGCTTAAATTCTGCTTACTGGACGGTTATTATTATATAATATAATAATATTCAATATTTATTACTGGATGCTTAGCTGGAATGATGTCTTCCCCAATCATCCTATTTTTAAAGCAGGCCTACCTGCAAGCATGCAATTGGGCTACAGGTTGTTGTACATGTTTTGAATGGGCACTGCACTAGTACACTCTACACACACATGGAGAAAGGCATACATACACAGAAATCCACACAAACACATCTAAAGTGTCTGACTGTCACCTTTTCCCGTTCTGAAGGTCATCATGGCTGGCTGTCCGACACCGGCACAGTTCTTGGCGGCCATCTCCACCTCGTAGAGGCTGGCCGGCTGCAGCCTGGGCAGGGTCAGCTTGTACATGGAGCCAGAGATACTGCGGGTGGTCCACTCTCCGAGGGAGTCACCCGCCTGCCAGACACACACACACACAGGGAAATCAGCTTTTATTTATGCTGCTGCTTATTGAGAACACTGCAGTTGGACTCAATTCTCCCCCATCAGCCTAACAGTCAAGGTTTGGAGCAAGTTGTGTGGCTTTCAAAGACTTTCTGACTGATTTTTGTTTACACGACACAGACATGATTTGCAAGATTGCCTGAAACTATTCCTGCCTACCGTGTGAGTGAGAAAATATTGTCAACGTTGCATACAAAATATGTCATTAAGTACAGTGTGTCTGTACAGTGTTTTTTGATTTGTGTCTGTTTGCGTCTATGTGATGTAATGTGTGCACGTCATTATGTACTCCAGTCATAAATGTGATGGCATCTGGGGAAAAACCAGCACATGGTGAAATATAAAAAAGGAAAAACCTTGATTTCTGCTCCGTTTCAACCTTTTCTGGTGTGTGTGTGTGTACCTTTCTGTATTTGACGATGTACTCGATCACGGGCGAGCCGCCGTCGTGGCGCGGCTTCCAGGTGAGCTCGTAGAAGTCGGCCTTGACCGTGCGCGGCTGGCTGAGGATGATGGGAGCCTCGGCGGGCGTCGCGAGACCCCGGAGCTCCGAGCAGTCCACCACCGGCGGGCTGGGGGGGGGCCTCACTGGGGGGAGCTGCTCGCGCAGGACCTTATCAGGACTCAGGGGCGGCAGCTGGGGCAGTTTGGAGCCTCGAGAGGGAGAACCTGGGAGGGGTGGGGGTATTAGAGAGAGGTTAGAGGGAATGGGGTGGGGGTATATGGCAAATGAATGTGCTGTTTTATTGTTCTTTACACTTTGGCAAGACTTTGGCAAAGAAAGAGAAGAGGATAGAAAAGAGGGAGAAGTCGGTGACAGAGAAGTTGTGAAAGAGAGAGAGAGAGAGAGAGAGAGAGAGAAAAGCAAGAGAAAGGCAGGAGAGAGAGAGAGAGAGAGATAGGGAGAGAGAGAGAGAGAGAGAGAGGAGATAGGGAGAGTGGGTCCCTTAAAAGCTGGAGAAGGGACTGGAGAGAGGAGAATGCCTTGCTGTAGTTTGCGTTCGGACATGTTTGAATATGCATTCTCATCAAATTCCTGCAACCATCTCCATGCATTTTTTAGAATGGAAAACAAAGTCATGCTCAGCAATCAATAACTCCCCAAGTAATAAAAACATCCCGACTTCAACATGCAGCTTCACGGATGATCGCTCTACATCAACTCCAACAGCCCTGCTCTCATCATCGCAGTGTTATTCTACTGGAAGCCCCACCCGATCATTAGAGCCAACAGACTCAACCTGAACCAGTCCCAACACCCCCACCCCCAAAGAATAAAATTCCCCCAGAGCAGTGAAAACACTTGGAACCTATCCTGCTCACCCTCCAAACCACACACACACACACATTTTATTTGAATTGACACTACTGACTGTCTTCCAGTACTGATTAAAATACTAACACAGAGGCTACTATGCTAGACAGGACACTGCCCACATTGTGCACACATTACATACACACACACACACACACACACACACACACACACACACACACAGCTGTGTAACTAGGGCAACGCACCGGTTGGCATGGTGAGGAGTCGCGCAGCGGCCTGCGAGCTGCCCACCCCGTTCTCGGCGAGGCACTGGTAGACGCCGTCGTCCTGGGGCCCCACGGTGGTCACGCGGAGGGTGCGCTGGGACAGGCGGTGCCGCGACGACGGCGCCAGCGGCCGGGCATTGTGCAGCCACACCACGCTGGGCGTGGGCTTGCCCCTCACCTGGCACACGAAGCGCACCGTGTCGCCCCACACCGCCTCCGGCTGCTGCAGCTCCACACGCACCTGAGGGGGCTCTGATGGAGAGGGAGGGAGGGAGGGAGAGAGAGAGGGAGAAGAGGGAAGGGAAGGAGGGAGGGATGGCGAGAGGAAAAGAGAAAGAAAGAAAGAGGGAGAAAAATACAAGAATGTTAGACTTTCAAGGCATGAACCACATTTCCCTTCAACGTGTGTGTGTGTTAGTGTGTGTGTTTCTAATAAAGAATAGAAGCCTGTTAACATCCATTTGTTGCATTCGGTGTAGTGGTGTGTGTGTGTGTGTGTGTGTGTGTGTGTGTGTGTGTGTGTGTGTGTGTGTGTGTATATGTGTATATATATATATATATATATATGGGGGGGGGGGGCATTGAGGACTGAGTACTTTGTAATACGTATGGATGTGCTAACAGATGTACAACTGCCACTCAGCATGAGTAATCAATGTTTACTGACTACCGTTTCTGAAAAAGACTTGAGTGAGTGAGGGTCTTTGTGCTCATGCACATGTGTGTAAGGGAGGTGCTTTTACTCCAAAACTAATGTCTTTTCTGTGTATTAGCACATGTATGTGTGTCAGTGTGTGCGCATGTGTGTGTGTGAGAGAGAGAGACAGAAAGCTGCAGAGCATTGCCACAGTACTTGATGGTTGGCTGCCCGTGAATGAGACGGAGGGAGGCGAGCTCGTTAAGAGCAGCGGAGAACGTCTGGGCCTAATTAGGCCGCGCTGCCGGGAGACGCGCCCACAAAAACAACTCCAGTGCAATCAGAGCCCCGCCATTTCATGTTACTCACACACACACACACACACACACACACACTCTGTTTGACTGACTCACTGACACACTCACCCTTTCTCCCTCTCTCTCTAATGCACACAATGTCTCTTTCAGACATGCTCTATTGTATTAACTCACTCACCTTCTGTATCTTATACACAAACACCCACACACACATATACTCACTTGCTAATGTCTCTCACAAACCAAACACACACACACACACACACACTTTCTCTCTTTCGCTGTAAGCTAATCCATATCGTGGCCTTTCCTGTCTACTGATGTCACTGGCCGAGCTGTATATAGTCGGAAAGAGGGGTGACGCCAGACATACTGACTGCGTAGCTTTACCCTGTCTTTAAAAGGCTCGCTGCTTTGCCAAACTCAGTTGGTGGAAGACGAAGCCTCTCTTGCGTAACCTTGTGGTCGGCTTGGTCCGCTGTCAGCTATAAGCCTTACGACTTCATGAACAGACACGGCATGCTTTTATGTCTGCCTGAGAGATTCATTGAATCTAGCTACTGGGTCTCCGAGACTGGCGTTTCAGGATGAGAGCTCTATGGATTTCAGCCATCCAGGCTTCCATACTCACTAAATATCTGCAAAATGTACTGGGTTGTAGCAGCACTGATTTTAGCGCTCTCTCACCAAGACTTATCTCCCTCACAACAAAAAAAGGCCCTTCCAGGCTTCTGTACTCACCGAAGACCTGCACCTCGTACTGGACAGTGGCGCCGCTGGGCAAGCCAATGCCATTATTGGCGTGGCATACATAGGTGCCCGAGTCGCTCTCGGTCGTCGTGTCAATTAGCAGGTTGCTGAGAAGGAAGCGTGTGTTGTTATGGTGACGCAGGTCCTGTCCGTCCTTGGCCCAGGTGACCTGCGGCGTGGGGATGCCACTGGCCACGCACTCCAGCACCAGCCGCTGGCCTTTGGTCACCATGATGGAGCGAGAGGAGTCAGGTGGGTAGATGATGCGCGCCGCCTCAGAGGTGGAGCCTGGAAGAAGAAGCATGGGAAATGTAGTTTTTTCAGTCAATGGCCGAGAGCACATTAAACAGCATATAAAATAGCTTTCTTCACAATTAATAAAAGTTGTGCTTTATTCAAGGACTTCTTGCCATTCATTCTTCACTAGTACATCGACATTTTGGATAGGAAAGAACATGCTGCAGACTCAATAAACGGGGTATGATTCACTTACGTCGAATGCGCAGCCGATCAGCAGAGGTGGAGGTCTTCACCTCTTGGGTTACTGGGTTGTAGGCTGCACACTTGTACGGCCCCTCATCATCCTGTGTAGCATTGGCTATCTGCAGATTCCCTGATGGCATAATCAGGTAGTTCCCTGCAGAGGCAGAGAGAAAGAGATAGAAAGCAACAGTGAGACCAAATACATAGCTGGCATCTGGATTTTGTTTGCAATCACCACCACGCATAATGTGCGATTTTGATTCTGGAACTACTTCAGATGTAAGCTCTTCACACTTCTAGGCTTATCAAGGGGCTTAATAATGACATGATGTAATTTAATATGCTGTATTGCATCCAAAGGGTGGAAAATTCCAGGATCACAACGTTAGTCCTGCCATAATTTGCTCCAGTGATGCAATAAACGAGTCGATTTCACTCTTCACTTCTACATCTGTGTTCGGCTAATGAGCAGATTCAGATGGTGGACTCTATAAACCCAACAAGACTTTCCATCTCCAGTTTAAACAAGAAAAAAAAAACATATAAATGCACTATTGCTCTTAAATGCATTGGAAGAAGGAGAACAACACTTTTCTCAACAGTTCTTAGGGCAGAATTAAGAGCCACCACCAGGGGGCACTCTCCAGTCTGAGCAAGACCAGACACAGATCTATCGAGTGACTTGCTTACTGCAAGAGAAGCAACAGCTGCCAGGCTACTGCATACCAGAACAGCTCGCACAAGAGGATGATTTAAAGAGAGAGAGAGAGAGAGAGAGAGACAGAGAGAGAGAGAGACAGAGAGAGAGAGAAAAAAAAGATGACAGAAATAAATTAGGGAAGAAAATAAACAAAAGTATTCCCATGTTTCAACATTCCCGAGATAACTGGCTTATCTGCACAGTTATGATGGCACAGATAAAACATGATTAGGAATTCCAGGACCCTGGCAGCAAGATGACAGGGAGGCAAGGAGAGCGATGAAAAGAGTGGGCAATAGAGAGGAAAGAAAGAGGGAAAGAGGAAGAGAGAGAAAGAGAGAGAGAGAGAGAGAGAGAGAGAGAGAGATAGGACTCCACTTACAGAGAGGGAAATGAGGGAAAGAATTGTTAAAGCAGAAGAACAAAATAGCAGGAAGAGTTGCAAGCAAAGAGAGGAGGAGGAGAGAGAGAGAGAGAGACAGCAGGAGGTGGGGAGATTGTAATAGACACAAACATAAACCAGAAGGAGAGATCAAATGAGACATTGTGGAAAGAAGAGTAGAAACAAAACAAAACCAAGAGAAAGTGAAACTGACAAAGAGACAGAGAGAAAAAGAGAGATAGACATGAAGAGGAGAGAGACTGATAGGGAAATGTAAAGCCAGAGGGAAAGAGAGAGAGAAAGAGAGAGAGAGAGAGAGAGAGAGAGAGAGAGAGAGAGAGAGAGAGAGAGAGAGAGAGAGAGAGAGAGAGACAGACAGAAATAATAAGGGATAAAGAGGAACATGTAGAGACCCAGATAAGGAGACAGACTGTAGGGTTGTGGGTTGTTACCTTTGGAGGTGTCCAGCCATTCCTGCTTGACACTGTAGCGCACCTGGGCTTTGGGCTGACTCTCGGGCAGGTGGCACTCAATGACCGCCGTGTTCCCCTCGTCCACCTCAATCTCCTGCTGCTGCTGGTCATCAGGCTCAAAATCACGCAGCTCTGCGCACACGCACACACACACACACACACACACACACGAGAAATAAAGAACCAAAGAGAGTGAGAGAGTGTAAGAGCAACATCAAGACAACCAGCAACAAACCCCAGATCTCTCTAATATGCTACAACATTCCTTCACGTGTACACTCACACACACACACACACACACACACACACACACACACACACACACACACACACACACACACACACACACACAAAGCTTAAACACACAGGCAGCAACCCACTGCCAACAGATCAAAATGATTTGGATCTGAGCAGCAGCAGTGGCGGCGGTGGCAGCGGCAGCAGGAATGGATTGTGGTATTTATGTTTGCTTGCTAGGAAACAGACTCTACAGTGGGAGATGGACTGGGAAGAGGCCCAATAGCCCAGAGACAGAGAGTCTGCAGAGCCTGACCTCTGCCCTGCACACACCCCTTACCACCCCCACCACCCCCCACCCCGCCCTGGAATGAGGCCAGAGGCCGAGGGTCAAAGGGCACCTTCCTCTTGGGTTTCAGGGAAAGAAAATCAGTTTGGATTGCAATGATATAACACAACCACAGTTAAGTGGTGCAACAAGACAACAGAGAAGAAAGTGGAAGGAGGAGTGGATGGATGGAGAGAGAGAAAGAGAGAGAAAGAACGAGAGAGAAATAACGAGAGAGACAGTTTGGATAGAGAGTAACCATATCATTAAGTGGCGACACGTAATTCCAGAGAAGACAAAAAGACAAACCGATAAAAAAGATCGAGAGAGTGGGTCTGAGAGCAAGCATCAGTTTGCAACGTAATTAACTCAAGTATGACATGGCAGTAGTCTGTGGTGTGAAACACAGAGAGAAAGTAAATGAAGGAGACTAAAAATACCAACGGGATTTTTTCACTTCACCTCAAACTTCATTAAGTGTCTCCTAAACTGTTGATATCTGCTCTAACAAACACAGGCCCAGAGCCATTGTTTTCAGAAGAAACTGCCGGTTTTTTTGCTGTTTTTCCTGGAGCTTGGCTGTAGACCGTGCTCGCTGATAGGGCTGTTGTGTCAGCTAAGCTAATGGAGGGAAGCTAACTGACTTTTCAGAGGAAGTTGCCCGGGAAGGGTTGTCATGAGCATAATATTAAGGGCAATCATCCTCTGGGTAATTAGTGGAAAATCTTTTAGGTACATCAAGTTTTCTCACATATTTTTGTTGTGTGTGTGTGTGTGTGTGTGTGTGTGTGTGTGTGTGTGTGTGTGTGTGTGTGTGTGTGTGTGTCTGAGAGTGCAAAAGTGGAAAAATGTGAGGGACTGTTGCGCACAGACACACACATTCCAATAGAGATGAGAATCCCAGGACATGTCAGGTTGAAGAGTGGTATTAGTGTGTGTGTGTGTGTGTGTAGGGAAGACAGAAAGATGGGGGCTCAAGAGGCTGTGTGACGCTTCGTTTGCTAAATCAATCAGAGGACCTTTAACAGCTACCCCCTGCCTGCACCATCTACAACCCCCCCAACATTCCTCTCTACACACCTTCAACCCCCTCACCTCTCTTCCTCCCTCTCTCTCTACGGTCATCCTCCACCTCAATTTAATACACTTAACTGTGCCTGACAATCTAATAGCGTAGACGGATGCCAAAGCAGAGTACGTAGAAACACATGGAAAAATGGAAAATACCCCTCCTCCCTATCTTTCTCTACCCCCTCTTACCTCTCCACCCCTCCTCCTCCTCCTCTCCTCATCCCAACCTCCCTACCACTCTCTGTCCTCCTAAAATTCCTGTCCCTCATAGCCCAGCCCCCCCCCCCCCCCCCAACCACACACACACAGGTCAGGTGGAAAGAGGGAGTGAGTGAGTGATAAGATAGTGAGAGTGAGAGAGAGACAGGTAAGGACAGAGGGAGGACCATGCTAATATATGTGCTCGGGAGACTATACTGTACAGTGTGTGAGAGAGTGAATGTGTGTGTGTGTGTAGGTGTGAATGTGTTTGCGCGAATATGTGTGTGCGCTGTGTGCATGCATCTGTGAGACAGAAGACATAGAGCATATGTTGGTTGAGCTGTGCAGGTGTATGAATTTATGTATGTATAGTCTGTGTCTGTAAACATCCCGTACATACCACTACTACACCATTACTCCTACATACTATACTGTATGGAACCAGCGTAGTTTAGACAATCACAGCTCCACGCTGGACTCAGACTCAGAGTCCTAACCTGAGACATGGGAGGCAGGCACGGGTACTAACATGGAGGCTGAACTCCACGGACGCCGGTTTGTGTCCCCAGCCCAATATGCTGATATAGCGCCGCTCTGTCTCTCACTGTTCCTGCTCAGTGTCTGAGGCCTTTCTCTCTTTCTCTTCTGCCTCTATCTCTTCATTTTTTTTCTCTCCCTCCCCTTTCTTGTCTCTATCTATCTATCAGTCGGTCTCTGTTTCTTCTCTGCATGCCGCCCTTTTTTCCTACCCCTCTCCTGTTTCTTTTCTATCTGTCTCTCTTGTATTATTTTCTCTGTCTCTCTCTCTGTCTATTCAATTTCTTCTCTCTCTCTCTCTCTTTCTCTCTCTCTCTCCCAAAGCTCCCAGTTGGAGTCTGGATTCTTAGAATCAGACGGGATTAATGATATTTATAAAGTGGATCAGCCCCTTTTCCAGCACTGCTTTGGCAAGCCTTTCATAAATGCTTCAGGGTTACTTATCATTCATCATTTTAATGGTCCTGCCTGTGGAGTCAACCAGTGTCTGTTTCTCCCTCTCTCTTTCTCTTTTGTGTGTGTGTGTGTGTGTGTGTGTGTGTGTGTGTGAGAGAGAGAGAGAGAGAGATTGTGTGTATGTGTTTGCATGTGTGTGGGAGTGTGTGGTTTGGTTCGTGCATTTGGTGATTTTAGAGAGACTGCACAGTATCATTTAGACAGTGGGTGGGTGCGTGCGGACTCTGACCATATATAAGAGAATGTAAGTCTGTGAGAGAGGGAGACCTAAAGAAAGAGTTAAGAGTGTGAGAGTGTGAAGTCCTACAGACTTTTGTGCCTGCCATGTAGTTACCTGCCCACAAGATGTCGCCATTCTGCCTTTGTGTGTTTTGTTTACTTGCTCCCCTTTCTTTGGTTAATGGAAACCCTTCTGTGATTGGAGGATTGGATAATTGGGGTTGATGTACCAGCCTATTTAAGATCCTGGGTTTTCTTAGTCTTTGCTGAGTTTTCCTGAGAGACACAGTGTGAGTACCCGTTCTTTGTCTGTGCTACTAATTCTTGAGCTCTTGTTTTTGATTTTGACTTCTGCCTGCATTTTTTGAGAATTTGAAAAGCCTATTTTTTTGTGCTGAAATACCTTTTGTTGGAACTTTGATTTTTGACTGAAGACTTTTTGTTGTCATTGGACTGCTGGCTGTGAACTTTTGTTTTCGGGACGCTGGGAGCTTCCACTGAACTGAACTGAACGGAAGAACTGCATTTGTTGTATCCTGTGTTTGTTTGAAAGTAAAGACTTATCACAACTCATTGCTTCTCTGCATGTCTGTCCAAGATCCACCACCCCACAAAGTTCGTGACAGAAAAACTCAGCCAAGAATGGACGGAGCGGAGAAAGTACCACTCCCGGAACCGGATTCTATGGACATATCGGAGCCAGTGATCGCCTCTGCCCCAGCACAGAACTTTGAAATCACCCTCCAGCACCTGGTGACAGCTGTCAACAGCCAAGAAGACACCATGCGCCGCCATGAAGAAGCCCTATCCCAGTGGGGGGCACAAATGCAAAGACATGCCGGTATGCTGAATGAAATCCACCAGGCCCTTCAACTGGCTCGGCCAACACCACCAGCCGCATCCTCCACCGAGCAACCAGCTTCCCACCCCACACCCAGCCGTGAACCCCGCCTGCCAACTCCAGAGAGGTTCAATGGAGATCCCAAGGGATGCAAAGGTTTCCTGACCCAGTGTCGCTTGTCCTTTGACCTCCAGCCTGCCGCCTATCCAACTGATCATTCCCGAGTGGCCTACATCATAACTCTTTTGACCGGAAGAGCCCTGTCCTGGGCCACCGCACTCTATGAGAACAACAGTCCTGTTTGCAGCTCTTTCACGGCTTTCTCCAAGGAGATGATGAAAGTCTTCGCACCTGACGTCAGCGGTCGCACAGCAGCCAACAAGCTCCTGCAACTTCGCCAGGGTCGCCAGTCAGCAACTGACTATGCCATCCAGTTCCGCACCCTAGCAGCTGAAAGTGGTTGGGGAGAGCAGGCCTTGCTCACAACATTTTACCATGGACTATCAGACCGTATTAAGGACGAGCTAGCCTCATGGGAAGAGGCTGAGAACCTTGAAGTGTTGATTGCCCGGGTTATTCGTCTGGACCACCGACTCCAGGAGCGTACCAAGGCCTCAAGAAGATTCCCCTCCTATGCGGTCCCAATCAATGACACCCCTGTTCCACAGTCCTCTGATGGTGGGCCAGAGCCCATGCAGCTGGGTGGCACTCGGCTGTCCCAAACTGAACGTGACCGGCGTATGAGGGAACGCTGTTGCATTTACTGTGGAAACCCGGGACACTTTCGGAATGCCTGCCCTGAACTAATGGGAAAAGCCAAGCCCCGTCCAGCACCAGGGGATCTGTGACGGGGGTGAACTCCTCTCCTGAGCTTTCAGCCTCTGGGTTTTTAACTCCTCTCACCATATCCTGGGGTCACCAGACACATTCTCTACAGGCACTCATTGACTCTGGCTCAGCTGGCAACTTTATGGATCTCTCCCTCGCACAACACCTGGAGATTCCGACATCTGCGCTCGATCCTCCTCTTTCTGTTACCGCTCTGGATGGACGGCCTTTAGGAGCAGGCCTGGTTGAATTGACCACCTCTACCATTCATCTGCAGATCGGTGACCACGAGGAGAATATTTCATTCCACTTGATCCAGTCTCCTGAGTTTCCGGTAGTCCTGGGATTCCCCTGGCTTACTCGCCACGACCCACGTCTCGATTGGAGTTCCTGCACTATCCGCGGATGGGGATCTACGTGCCACACCACCTGCCTTGTCTCAAGCTCCTGTGCATCATCTGTTCGTTCTCCCGAGTCAACCCGAGCTCCTCCCGAGTCAACCCAGACGGCTCCTGAGTCAACCCGAGCACCGCCCGAACTGTCCAGAGTACCCCCAGAGTACCATCATCTGAAGGAGGTATTCAGCAAAAAGAAAGCAGCGACTCTACCGCCTCACAGGTCTTATGACTGCACCATTGATCTGCTGCCAGGCACCTGTCCTCCAAGGGGGCGCATCTTTTCCCTCTCTGCGCCAGAACGCATTGCCATGGAGGAGTACATCAAAGAGGCGCTGTCCACAGGCTTTATCCGACCCTCTTCTTCACCGGCTGGGGCAGGTTTCTTCTTCGTGGGCAAGAAGGATGGAGGTCTGAGGCCATGTATTGACTACAGGGGCCTCAACAAGATCACTGTGCGAAATCGTTACCCTCTCCCCCTCATGTCTTCAGCCTACGAACTTTTGCAGGATGCAACAATATTCACCAAACTGGATCTCCGTAATGCATACCATCTTGTCCGTGTCCGTGAAGGAGACGAATGGAAAACTGCTTTCAACACCCCTAATGGCCACTACGAGTATCAGGTCATGCCGTTTGGTCTCACAAATGCCCCAGCTGTATTCCAAGCTCTCATCAATGATGTCCTTCGTGACATGCTGGACAAATTCGTCTTCGTTTATTTAGACGACATTTTGATCTTTTCCAAGAGCCTTCCGGAGCACATCCAACATGTCCAATCAGTTCTCAATCAACTCCTCAACAATCATCTTTTCGCTAAGGCCGAGAAGTGTGAGTTCCACGTCCCTAAGGTCTCCTTCCTTGGCTACATCATTTCCGAGGGCAGAATCATGATGGATCCTAAGAAGGTGGAAGCTGTCAGGGATTGGTCAGTACCCAGTTCCATCAAAGAGACACAGAGATTCCTGGGGTTTGCCAATTTCTATAGGAGATTCATACGCAATTTCAGTTCAATCGCTGCCCCCATCTCTGCAGCCACTCGAAAGGACAATTCCCCCTTCTCATGGTGCCCTGAAGCCAACAAGGCTTTTGAAGACCTCAAGCAGCGCTTCACTTCAGCCCCTATCCTCTGTCAGCCAGATCCCACTCGAGCCTTCATTGTTGAAGTCGATGCCTCTAATGTTGGAGTTGGAGCGGTCCTGTCCCAGAGGTCCCCTGATGGCAAAGTGCACCCTTGTGCATTCTTCTCGAGGAAGTTGTCTTCATCTGAAGAGAATTATGACATCGGCAACCGGGAACTCCTTGCTGTTAAACTGGCTTTGGAGGAGTGGCGGCACTGGCTCGAGGGGGCTCATCACCCTTTTGTTGTCTGGACCGACCATAAGAACTTGGAATATATCCAACAGGCTAAACGGTTAAACCCCCGGCAGGCACGATGGGCCCTCTTTTTCAACCGCTTCAGTTTCACAATCTCCTACCGGCCAGGTTCCAAGAACATCAAACCTGATGCACTGTCTCGCCTATTCCAGCCAGCCAACCAAGACAGCCCCCCGGAGACAATCATTCCAAGATCCCAACTTGTTGCACCTGTCCGCTGGGAAATTACCTCTGTTGTCCAGCAAGCCTTAAACAACGATCCTGGCCCTCACACTCCCCCTGCAGGCCTCCTGTTTGTTCCTCTCGCTGCACGTGGGCAAGTCCTTCAATGGGGCCATGCCTCCCGTCTCACCGCCCATCCTGGATCCGCTAGGACACTTGAGTTCATTCAACGTCGCTTCTGGTGGCCGAATATGAAAAAAGACGTACAGACCTATGTGGCCAGCTGCCCAAACTGTGTCCAGGGAAAGGATCCACGTCAGAGACCCCAGGGTCTTCTTCACCCACTGTGCATTCCTCGTAGACCTTGGTCACACATCTCTCTAGACTTCATCACTGGCCTACCAGCCTCAGAAGGTAACACCACTATTTTGGTCATAATTGATAGATTTTCTAAAGCATGTCGTTTCTTGCCCTTGCCAAAATTGCCTTCGGCCAGTGAAACTGCTAGACTTGTGTGTGACCATGTTTTTCGAGTTTTTGGTCTCCCCCAGGATGTTGTCTCTGATCGCGGACCCCAGTTTACCTCCTGCTTCTGGCGAGCCTTCTGCAAACTCCTGGGTGCTACTGTGAGCCTGTCCTCTGGCTTCCACCCCCAATCTAATGGGCAGACCGAAAGGCTGAACCAGGACCTGGAAGCAACCCTGAGATGTGTAGTATCTGCCAATCCATCCTCCTGGTGTTCCCAGCTTCCTTGGGCGGAATATGCTCACAACACCTTGAAGTGCTCTGCCATTGGTATGTCACCTTTTGAATGTCAATTCGGCTACCAACCGTCTTTGTTTCCCGAGCAGGAGGTGGATGCAGGGGTGCCGTCAGCCCAGCAGTTTGTGCGACGATGCCGGCGCACCTGGAGAATGGCCAGACGGGCTCTACTGAAAGCTTCCCAGCAATACCAGCAGCAGTCCAATCGGCACCGGAGGTTGGTCACCTTCAGGCCTGGCCAAAGGGTCTGGCTCTCCACTCGAGACCTTCCGCTGAGGGTGGAGAATCGCAAACTTGCACCCCGCTTCATCGGCCCTTTCAAGGTGGTTCGCCGGGTCAATCCCGTGGCCTACACCCTCCTCCTTCCCCGCTCCATGAAGGTCCACCCGACCTTCCACGTCTCCCGTCTCCGTCCGGTGGTCACTTCGCCGCTGCTTCCTGCCCCCAGGCCGCCGCCTCCTCCCCGGCTCGTCGACGGCCAGACCACCTACACTGTCAACCGGCTCCTTGATTCCCGCCGTGTCAGGGGGGGTCTTCAATACCTCATAGACTGGGAGGGGTACGGTCCGGAGGAGCGGTCCTGGGTGCCGTCCAGGGACGTACTTGACCGCGCTTTGGTGAGGGACTTTCATTGTCTGCACCCCGACCGCCCTGGGATCGTCAGGAGACGATCTTAGGCGGGGGGGTACTGTGAAGTCCTACAGACTTTTGTGCCTGCCATGTAGTTACCTGCCCACAAGATGTCGCCATTCTGCCTTTGTGTGTTTTGTTTACTTGCTCCCCTTTCTTTGGTTAATGGAAACCCTTCTGTGATTGGAGGATTGGATAATTGGGGTTGATGTACCAGCCTATTTAAGATCCTGGGTTTTCTTAGTCTTTGCTGAGTTTTCCTGAGAGACACAGTGTGAGTACCCGTTCTTTGTCTGTGCTACTAATTCTTGAGCTCTTGTTTTTGATTTTGACTTCTGCCTGCATTTTTTGAGAATTTGAAAAGCCTATTTTTTTGTGCTGAAATACCTTTTGTTGGAACTTTGATTTTTGACTGAAGACTTTTTGTTGTCATTGGACTGCTGGCTGTGAACTTTTGTTTTCGGGACGCTGGGAGCTTCCACTGAACTGAACTGAACGGAAGAACTGCATTTGTTGTATCCTGTGTTTGTTTGAAAGTAAAGACTTATCACAACTCATTGCTTCTCTGCATGTCTGTCCAAGATCCACCACCCCACAAAGTTCGTGACAGAGAGAGAGAGAGAGAGAAAAAGAAAGAGGAGAGGAGAAAGTAATGATGAAGGAAAAGAAGTTGATGAGTGATCTGTGAGTAAGCTTGTGGCTTGTGAGGACTCCATCAACCACATGTGTGCACTTAACCCGCAGTCACACAAATCACATCCTTTGTTTCCATGCGTGTCTCCCTTCTCTTTTTCTCTCTGTGTCGGAGTCAGTGTGTGTATGTGTGTCTGTGGAGAAAGTCATTCTGTAAGGACAGAACTCCTTGCGGGGTGTGTGTGTGTGTGTGTGTGTGTGTGTGTGTGGCTGGGCTGAGGCCAATAGGGAGAGGAGAGGAGAAAAAAGAAGGGAGGCTGCATGTCTACAGCAGGAATTTGAGCAGGGAGTTTTAAATAATGCAGAAACAGACCGAGGTTCCCGGGGGGAGAGGGCTGTGATCAGACAGACACACACACACACACACACACACACACATTCCAGAACCTGGCCCCGTCAGCACAGGCAGAGCAGAGCAGAGCAGAGCAGAGCAGAGCAGGCTGGGCCCCGGGCCTGCACTCAAGAGCACAAAAACAAATGGGCAAAAGAGCCGAGGAGGAGGCCAGGAGAGCTGAAATATGGAGACACACACCACCCCGTCGCTCTCTCGCTCTCTCTCTCTCTCTCTCTCACACACACACACACACACAACCGAACATGCATGCACACACACACGATCCCAGAGGTGCTGTTCTGGCCTGTGCTGGGCTCTATGAGGGTGTGTGTGTGTGTGTGTGTGTGTTAACATTAGGCCTCTTTATTAAATTAGACAGGGGCTGAGGGAGTATTTGGGGGGGGGGGGGGGGCTGTAATAGTGGAGAAGGGACCCCACCAGACCAACCCCCTTTAAAATACACTCCATATTACCCATCCCCCCCCCCAGTATATATTGGGGAGGAGAGAATTTATCACTAACATCTGATATCTATTCTGCACAAAAACAATGACAGGGAATGAGCGAGAAAGAGAGAGTGGAGGTTCAAAAGAACACAAAATGTTTGGTTAGGGAGAGGGACATAACAGTTGCAAAGACAACGAGGGACTATTTCAAGAAGGTTACAGAGGGAATTTGAATGTTTGTGGGAGAGTAAGTGAATAAGACATATATGTGTGTGTGTGTGTGTATGAGTGTGAGAGAGAGAGAGAAAGTAGGTCTGTGCATGTGTGTGACAGTTGTTCAGATGTTGAGGTTGGGATAGAAATGGGGCCTCTGACATCACGTCTCATCTTGTAGGTGGATCCTGTCTGAACTGGCCTGAGGAACCAGAGACTCACTTCACTACACACACAGTTTTGTTCGCTTTCTCTAATGGGTCGGGAACAATCTGAGAGCACGGAGGAGTTTTTTTCCCCCCTCTGGACTGATTTATTAGGCCCCACTCTCCCACAGAGGACTTTCCACACACACACACACACACACACACACACACACACACAGTTATCTCTCAACCATTTCAAATTAAAGACAGAATATTTGCTCATCCTCCTTTTCCCCTTTCTCTGTATGTGTGTGTGTGTGTTGTGTCTCATGAGAAGGTGAAGTCTTTTTCTGACAGGCCCCAAGCACAACCCCCCCCCCCCCCCCCCCCACTCTCTCTCTCTCTCTCTCTCACACACACGTTACATTATACTACTCCCCTATTGGGCCCCTCTGCTGACTGAACTACAGCATACTCACTCACAAACACACTCACACAACATTTACATATGATTACATACACACGACCGCATAAATGCATACACACTAATACACACAAGTACGCCCTGCCATACACTGCCACACTCCACCATCTCTCTCCCATACACACACGCACACACACAGTCATGAGCTACTTTCCACTACCACTCAACCACCACACCACCACAATATCCCATTATAATTTCACACACACACACACACACACACACACACACACACACACACACACACACACACACACACACACACACACACACACACACACACACACCAGTGCTTACGATGTCTCTGTTCCTGTTTTTTTTTCTCTGGATGACACTAAATGCAGGTTATGCGGTTAAGGCCTCTTACATGGACTGTAGGCTACACGCTCTGTGTAGGAACATGTCAAGAAATATACATACATGTGTGTGTTAGAGAGAGAAAGAAAACATGGTTTTGTGCTTGAATGTGTTCTGTCACGTGAGGGTCATGTTTAACATCTGTTACTGTAAGTGAATGCCAACTGTAGGTCATGTATGTGTCTGTCTGGTGTTTAGATCAGAGCTTAGCTTCATTTAGAAAATGAAGAGGGGCAGTTGGTTAAGGGCACATATGTATGTGTTTACGTGTGTATTTGTGTGTATGTGTATGCATGTGCGTGTATGTGTGTGTGTGTGTGTGTGTGTTTGCGTGTGTGTGTGTGTGTGTGTGTGTACTCACTTGCTGCGGTGACGTTGGCAGGTACGCTGGCGCACGATCCTACAGCTGTGCTCGCCACACACTGGTAGCGCCCGAGCGTCTGGTTGCTGAGCGACGCGATGACGAGGGAGCCGGGCTGGGTGACCACGCCCAGCTCTGCGTAGTCGTCGTCGAAGAGCACGCGCCCGCTGAGACGCCAGCTGATGTTGGCATGGGGCGGCAGGGCGCTACAGCGCAGGGTCACCATGCCCCCCAGCTTCTGCACCACAGACCTGGGCTCCTCAGTGAAGACTGGCATGGCATCTGGGAGAGAGCGAGAGAGCAAGAGAGAGAAGGGTAGGGGAGGAGGAGAAGGCGACCAGTGTGTGTGTGAGTGTGTGTGTGTGTGTGTATGTGTGTGTTGCCAATGTCAGTGCATCAGATGGTTGGGTTGCCATAGCAGAGGACAAGAAAAAAAAAGAAGATCACCAAGACAGACCAGAAAGAGAGGGCCAATTGGAGAGCAAAGAGAGGGGGAGGGGGAAGAGATAGAGAGGGACGAAGAGTGGGAGAGCAGAGAAGTTGGAGCCATTAGACACGGGTAGAGGAAGAGGGAAAAACTGAGCTCTCGCTCAGCAACATCTAAGGGCAGCCGCCTGGCTTTCTGATCCAGACTCGGCCCGGTGACTGTTTTTTCCATCACACTTTCCATTCATGAATTCCCCTTCTCTGCCTGCCGAGAGTGGCTCCTCGAGAGCTCCCCCCAATTCCAGCTAGCTCTGAAAAATCCCCTCGTTTTCTTCTTCGGTGGTACTGGGGAGTCAGTGCCAGGAGGCAAGATGGGACACTCACCGTTGCTGTTGCTGTCGGCAACGCCCTGGTGGCAGCAGAGGAGAACTGCGCCCAGAGCACAGAGCGCTTGGAACCGACGCTTTCTGGCCCAGGGAATCCAGTCTAATGGTCCGGACATCTTCCATACACTACCCCCTGATGGAGAGGGAAAAAGAGAGAAAGAGGGAAGAGATTAGATCGTGGGTCTGGCACAAACAATCCACAGACATCCGATCACCACAGTTTGCAGACACAGACAAGAGAGGGAATCTGTGTCCACGGCCACATCCTCTCCGGCCCAAAAGGTCCGACTGGACCTCAGCGTTCGGCCACAGCACTCCCGGCATTCCCAAATCCTCTGCCCAACACTCTGAGTCAGAGCACACCAAGAGAACAACAACTGGCACAGCCTAAGTGTGGCTTTGGCTACATACACGAAAAACTCAAGATCAGCCTCTGCGATAACGCCTCCATTCTAACACACACACACAACCTCCCTTATGCCAGCATACACACACACACACACACACACACACACACACTTCACTCAGGACCCTACCTAGAAGCCATGTCTGTGTTGGCGAAGCGGGCGCCCGGATAGTGCAGGCTGTAACCTGAGCCCCAGCCCCTCACTCCCCAGTCAGGTGTAACTGATACAGGTACCGGGGCTTTCTGGGGGGGTTGGGGGGTGGGGAGAATGAGCAATGAAGCACACAGAGACGGCATTCAGCAGTCCATACAAAGAACAACAGAGCTCACAGACACAGGAGGGCTATAAGGGAGAGACTTAGGAGCATGTGCCATACAATAAAGTGTGTGTGTGTGTGTGTGGCGTGTGTGTGTGTTTGAGAGAGTGAGTGAGTGAGTGTGTCTGTGGGTGTGTGCATGTTGCATGAAGGCATCTCTGTTTGTCTGTGTGAGGTTGTGTGAGTGTGCATATTTCACAGCATGTGCTTCATATTTATGATTCCAGCTTGTATGTTTTCAATTGTGGATGCAGTTGTGGGTGGTGGGACAGATGGAGCTAAATCACCTGCATGTCAGCTTGATATGTGGGGGTGCCTGACACACACAGAGAGACAGAAAAAAAAGAGATGGAGATGGAGATGCACAGAGAGAAAGAGAGCAAAAGAGAGAAGATACAAAAAAAGAGATAAAAAATTTGTCAAAGGAGGAAAGGAGATAGAGGAGAAAGAGAAGAGATTGAATGGAGAGAGAGAAAAGGAAAGAGGGAGTAAGTAAGAGAGAGAGGGAGAGGGAGAGGTAATGGTCAGTCTATTAACAGTTAATGCAGGAAGGGGGAGCTTTTCTCTCTCCTCGCCCCTCGCTGCCAAGTTTCCCAAATTCTTTCCTGTCAGGTTAAACTAACAACTTCCCGTCACTATGAGGAGGGTGGTCCAGTGCTCCAAGCCTGCAAATCTCTCTCTCCTTCTCCCTCTCCCCTCCTCTTTTCTCCATCTTTTTTTCCTTCCCTCTCTTTCTCTGCCCCCCCCCACACACACACACACACACACACACAGCAACTCTGATGGGATCGTTACTGGAATGAAATGATTAATGACGCCATGAAGAAAGATCCAGACCTCCAAAACAGAGCAGGGCAAAAAAGGACAGACACAGGAGGGGGAGGGGGCGAGTGGAAAGACGACAACAACTCTGAGAAATAAATCAGTCGTGGTGGGTTTAAGGGACTTCAGTTTTCATTTCTCTTCATTGTACCCAGCAGGTACACAGCCTAGGAAAAGACAGACAGAGGATAGATAGAGTTACAGAAAAGAAAGAAGAGGAGAAAGAAGAGAAGAGAGAAACAGAAAGACAAGAGAAAAAAAAAACAGAGAAAGAAAAGAACTGAGAGAATGAAGAGGGAGAAAGAGAAGAGGGGTGAAAGAGAGAGAGAGTGTGTGTTTCTCAGGGCAGTGTAGTCTTTCCCTCTCAACTGGCTGCTGGGGCTGGCCCTAAACAAATGTTTTTGATTCTCTCTGCCAAAAACAAACACATCATCATCGCCCTGGAAAGAGCGAGAGAGCGAAGAGAGAGAGAGAGAGAGAGAGAGAGAGAGAGACAGAGTGTGGGAGGGAGAGAGAGTGAGTTGTGTCTTGGCATGGCCACCAGCTCCCTCTCAACAGAGTGCCTAGTCTTTTAACATAAGTCTGTGTGTGTGCTGTGTGTTATATGTGTGTGTGCGTGTGTGTGCGTATGTGTGTATGAGTGTGTCAGTCAAGAGCAGCTAAAACACCACTAGAGGGGTCTTCCAGCTGGCTTTAGTATCTCAGACATTCAGCTTTTTATGCTTTATGACATGAACTGAACAGACAGAGGGGCGTTGTGGGGGTGTAGAAACACAACTGCAACAAACAGTCTGCTTCTCCAATAAACACAGGGCCAGGCGAGGGCGATTAGCAAGCTAATTGAGAAAGCAGCACACGACAGATGAGAGAAACATGCTACTGCTAAACAGTGGCAGACTGGCCAGGTCAACCAACAGCACAGACTACAAGGATCCTCCAGGCTACAAAAAGAGTGGTAACATTGAGCCATTATTACCAAGGTAACAATGCTAATGCTACTTTTAGCACTGGCTATTTGCTGCAGAAGCATGTGTTTGTGTGTGTGTGTGTGTGTGTGTGTGTGTGTGTGTGTGTGTGTGTGTGTGTGTGTGTGGGGTTTGGTATAGACAGCTGTCCTGTAAAAGCCGCAGCAGAGGAGCCAATCCTCGCGCTTTTGCTGTCAAACCACCTGTCCAAACTGCCAAAGCTAACCCCAGACACACTCACACACACACATACACACACACGCACACTTTTCATTCATCCTGCGAGCGACACAAAGAGGCCCCAGTCATGTCAGCGGCCCTGTGAAACTCTACACGGCCTGCCTGACCACTCACTGTAGATCCTTTACAGCCCTGCCCAGGGCCTTCAGTCAGGACAGACAGATGACCACGTCTGTGTGTGTGTGTGTGTGTGTGTGTGTAGCCAAACTGGGCCTCAACAAGGCACTGCCATTACCTTTTACATGGTCTAACTGTCTCCAGCTGCTTCTGTCAAGTGCCTTCTGACAGTGCTCCTATTTACTAGGGCTTTACTAGGACTGAACTGTAGAGGAAATACTTGGTGTGTGTGTGTGTGTGTCTGTGTGTGTGTGTGTGTGTGTGTGTGTGTGTGTAAACCATAGGTATGGCTAAAATGTCTCGAATCTGTGACCGTATAAGCAAGAGCCATGGGTTTATATAAACATGAGTCAGAGCATATTAGCGAGTGGTTGGCTATGTGAGGCACTGTGCTACAAATGCATTAGAATGGCGATGGACTAAGTGACTGTTTTAGCACTTGCGAGCTAACTGCACTGTGTATGCCAACATAAAACCAGGAAATGGGCAGGCAAGAACGTCTGTTTCTTTACAAATTCCCTATTTGGTTAGGAAAAATTGAAACAAGTTGTAGATCAATGAGCCTACAGAATGTATCAGAGATTTTTCTGGTATCAGAATGCAAATGTAGCTACTAGCTAGCTAGTACTTAGAGGGAATCTATCATAAACATTAGCTTTAATCCTGTGCATGACAATGAGACTATGCAGATGTTGGTACGTTAGTGCGGCTTTATTCCTTAATTATGTGAGTGTTTGTGCATGTATTATGTGTTTGTATGACTGTGTATTAATGTGATTGTGTGCGTGCATGTGTGTGTGTGATGGTATGCATACTTTTGGGACTGCAAATTGCGGTGTGTGTGTGTGTGTGTGTGTGTGAGTGATTGTGAGGAGTAGAAGTCACTTCATAAAGCCTCATTGTCAGCATGCAGGCCCCTTTCTTCCGGGGCCGTTGTGGTCACCATTGTCCAGCCGCCTGCACGGATAAATTCATTTTGACAACCCTGCTAATTGGATAAAACAGCACTCTCCCGCCTGAAGCCTCCTCCCTCACCGATCACATTCCTTCTGCCCTCTCTGGCACCAAGGGAGCACAGAAAGAGTGAGGAAGTAGTGTGTGTGTGTGTGTGTGTGTGTGTGTGTGTGTGTGAGTGTGTGTGTGAGTGTGTGAAAGAGAGAAGAGAAGAGCCGTAGATTATTTATCACATCCCCCTCTTTCTGCCTTCATCCCCAATTTACATCCCCACTGTGATACCCTCACACACACTCTCTCTCTCTCTCTCTCTCTCTCTCTCTCTCTCTCTCTCTCATACATAAATACAATCTCTCTCTCTCTAACACACATACTTTCTGTCCCTTACCCTCTCTCTACAGTCTCTCCCTCACACACACACGTCGTCATCGATTTCCAAACACACCATAATAACCCCACAGCCCCCCCCCCCCCCACCCACCCCCCAACCCAACCATCATCACATTCACCATCACCACCAGCCCCCCTCAGCCCCTTCTCCTCCCCCCTCCTCCTTTAGATAAACACATGCGGTGTCAAGTGTGAGGAGTGCCGGGGGTTCAACGGGCTGTGCAGGGGCCCCTGCTTCCCACAATGCCGCTCTCGCATAGCTGTCGTGCGGGAGGCCGGTTGCCCCTGGCGACGCTAACAGGCAGAACGCACCTTAATAGAGTGGAGAGTCATTGTAAAGCAGTGAGCCGACGCACGGACAATAACCCCACGGCCCTCGCTCTCAAAGGAAAGACGCTCCACTGAAGGGTCGGGGGAAGAGCTGATATGGGGAGGGGGGGCTCAATGGCCAAAAAGAAGGGGGGGGGGGGGGCATTACTCAATGGCCAAGAGTGGATGGTGAGTAGAGGTGGTGATAATTCAAGGGAGCAGGAGAGGAATGGGAAGGGGGGGGGGGGGGGGGGGGGGGGTCTGTCTTAATGGTTCATGAGTTTATGTGCAATTTGAGGGTGGAAAAGAAGGTTCCAGATTAATAAAAGGGGTAAATGTCAGGTGTGGGTCAAGGAGATAACCAAGACAGTGAAAGAGAGTGAAAAAGAGTGAGTGAGAGTGAGTGAGTGTGAAGCGATCTGTGGGTGTCGAAATGTCGCACCGCACCCCTCCACCCCCCTTGCGACCCCCACTCCTCCAGTGGCCTGCTGTGTGATAGGAGAAGTGGCCTTTTGGTCTGATAGACCGTGGGCCGGTGGGATGGCCATCTTGAGTCGGAGTCAATGAGTGGTGTGAATGAAGTCACTCCAGAGCTCTTTTAAAGAGAAGGCCTCCATTCACTCTGGCCTGCCCAACCAACTGCCCTTGCATCTCCATAGGATTAATTAAACTCTCACACACGCACACTCCTCTCAGGACAAGAGCTCGTAACCTTCTGATCTCTACCCAAAGAACCGAGATTTTCCTAAAACCAACTCTTCACTCAACTTGAATCCACCCACAAAACTGCTGAATTCGAACAGGAGATTGACACTCCTGAAGTGCTGATCATGGTACACTTTGTTAGCTCTGGGTTCTTTCTCATGTGCAATAAAAACAGTGCTACAGCTACCTTTGCCAAAAGGTTCACTGTTCCTCTGATCTTTAACCAGTGAATCTCACCAACATGACTCCATCAGCCTCACCTTCCACTTATCCACTTCCCCTTCTGCCAAAACTCACAACTCCAAACTAGTACAAATCCAGACCACTTTGGTCTAAACCACAAGGGATTTTTTCAGTCCATCTTCATCAAAATTTCACTGATCGGGTCACCCAAAAACCAGTTACCTCAGCTTTTTTCTCACACGAGTTCACTGTAGCTGAACAATTTAACTGCACCCAAAGAACAACTTGTTAGTTCTCCAAACCACTACACCACCCATAAATCTCGGGTGGATAGACATCTTTTATATGAAGTGTTTTGCCACATAGCTCTGGGCCTCCACACGGCAACAAAACCACTGATTTTCAACCAACATCTTATTGTTATTATCAATTTATAAAACAAAGACTCTATAGTACGCTCCATTATATCAGACTATGACTAAGAACATTCTATATGTGTGTGTGTGTGTTTGCTATGTTGATAAAGTGTGTTCACACACACACACACACACACACACACACACACACACGATTGCTGACAGCTTGTCCAACACCCGCTTCACTGTGCCTCTTGCCTTAAAACCACTTCCTCTGTGGTTCTCTTGTATTCTGAAAAACTGACCAAGGATCAGTTCCTCCTTCAAGG
Source organism: Alosa sapidissima (assembly GCF_018492685.1). Lineage (NCBI taxonomy): Eukaryota > Metazoa > Chordata > Actinopteri > Clupeiformes > Clupeidae > Alosa > Alosa sapidissima. Next base: position 13,238,312 of record NC_055973.1, on the reverse strand, counting down.
AAGTTCCTCCTTCCAGCTAACCTGGATTAATGTTTGGTGCGAAGCCTGCCCTCTGTTCCCACACCAGCTACCCAGCTTGTTTCTGAATCTGCATCAAAAGGAAGTTAAAAACCTTCCAGAACATTCCCACGGACCGTGAAGATGTTCAGCAGGTGGAGAAAAAGAGAAAGAAAAAAGAAAAACACAGAAAGAGAAGCAGAGACAGAGACAGAGAGAGAGAGAGAGAGAGAGAGAGAGAGAGAGAGAGAGAGAGAGAGAGAGAGAGAGAGAGATACGCCCCCGTTTCCCATTCAATCTGTCTCTAGTTCCCACAATCCTCTTCCAGCCGCTCCAATGCCGGAAAATTAAACATCAAAGGCGCAAACTAACGAGGACGTGGAGTCCAACCCCACCGCCCAACCTCCTTCCCAAGCCCACCCCACCCCACCCCAACCCTTCCTTCAGTAATAACGAGCAGCAGACACTCTCTAGGGATTAACGAGCAAGGGACGAAGCCAAGGCCAAGAATCTCTAATCAATTAGGGCACCGTAGCATTTGCATAATTTATATAACAAGGCAGAATTAACTAGCACACGCTAATTACTGTGTGATGGCTCAATGAAGCCGCTGTCTTGTTCTTTCCCTCTTTCTCTCTCCCACATTCCTCCATGACGGCTCAATGCAACAGCTGTCTCAGGGTCCACATACCTCTATTGCGGCTCCAGGGCCATGGGAGCAATCACCTGGGCTAGATCCAGTTTCAGCGGGGCTTAGTGTAATATGCATGACAATTATGTCACTGAAAGGACTCCTGAACTCAAGCTAATTAGGTTAAAGCTAGAGTGGCTCAGAGGGCCATATAAAAACCAAAGGTTTATCCTAGCACTGCCATTATATGTATACCAGTCTACAGTCGAGTCAATAAGGGAAATACATTAGAAGGAATGTATTGTGATAGATCACAGCCAAAAATAAATTCTTTCCAAAACTAACCTACCAATTTACCAACGAAAAAACTAGGGTTCAGGGTTCAGTACATGATAGAGAGAAATGCCTCTTTATTGGTTAGTTTTAAAGTACTATGTACGTGTGTGCGTGTGCGTGCGTGTGTATATATGTGTACTGTAGGTCACACGAGTCTGTATGTGGCTTCTCTGTTTGAGGGAATGTGTGTGCGTGTGCATGCGTGTGTATCTGAGGGTAGGTGGCTGACTTCAGCCCTACAGAGATTTTTTTCCATGCTCTGGACAGCATTCACTACAAGCCAGGAATTGCGGTCCAAACTGCAAGAGCGACATCTCACAGAACAGGGACTCGGAGAGACACACATGACACACACAAATTAGACACACGGACACAACAGCACAACACACACAGCGCACATTAACACACAAAAATCCCTCAAAGTAATTATATTCATACTGAACACACACACACACAAATACAAACATACGTCAACAAATCTACCTGAAGTACAAATGAACTGTAATCTAGAAATTACACACACACACACACACACACACACACACACACACACACACACACACACAAGTTTTGTAGCTC